>NC_141545.1:32748102-32918102 GCF_021556685.1 Rattus norvegicus
TCAATTGGTGAATAAAGTTGCCAATGGCTAACGGCTGGGCAGAGAGGCAGAGGGGGGACTTTTGGATTTATGGGCAAGGGGACTGAGAAGAAGGAGTTAGAACCATCAAGTCAAGCAGGTAGAAAGATCAGGCCTGAGAAGCATAAGAAGACAGAGCATACCAAACATCTAAGAGACGGGAAAGAGGACCTGAGGTTGAATCCCCGTCATTTCTGAGTTGCCTGATGTGGGTGCTGGGAACAGAGCTTATGTCCTCTGGAGGAACAGCAAATATTCTTGGCCTCTTAATTGCTAACCCACCTCTCTAGCCCCTTTAAGGGACCCCTGATTGGGTCTGGAGTGGCCAAGATGAAATATAAGATTTAGTAATAATTCAGGAATATCGGAGGAGAGAGTGTGTTAGCCACATGGGTGTTTGGGAGTGGCCCAGGCATTAAGTTTTTAAAGGCACATTAAAATAGAAGGCCCTGTGTGTGTGTGTGTGTGTGTGTGTGTGTGTGTGTGTGTGTGTGTGTGTGTTTGTGCATGCGCCTTTCATTCAGGAACTCAGAACATTGATATGAGTAGTTAGGAATGGGCTCTATGCCACCAGGAAGGTCTGAATAGCTTTAATCGCCTAAATTAACAACCCCATTTCAATAACAAAATTTTAGGGGCCAGCTCAATAGCTCAGTAGGTAAAGGTATTAGGTGCCAAGCTCAAGGACTTGAATTAGAACCCAAGGGCTCACACAGTAGAAGGAGAGAACTAGCTCTCAAAAATTGCCTCCTGACTTCTACATGACTACGATGGGGTACACGCACACATAAATGCGTGCACTCATTTAAATCCATGTAAAATATTATCGAAGCCCAAGCAAGCATGTTTGGCATTTTGACCCGTGAAAAAAGCCATGCACTGAAGATAATGCAGCGCCCTCCCTGGGTGTGCTCTGAGCTGAGGAGCAAAGCTTGCCGTTCTGATCGAGCTGCCTCTCATTGTCAAGGAGCTGCCTCCGAGTGGACGGCGCACCTGCCCCATCCGCCTCTCAGACACTGCGGGAGCCAGGCTGCCAGCCCTTGGCAGCAGCGGCTGCCAGCAGGCAAGAGATGACATTTCAGACCCCAGGTCCTAGGAGATACACAGGACACGGTGTTAGGCAAGCCAGAACAAAACAACACCCAGAAAGAACTGTTTAAAATTTCAAAAGACCATGTCCTCTTTATCAGCTCTGCCACAAGCTGCCTGTTCTGACAGACTTCCCTGATGTGAAACTGGCCCTCAAGTGGGAGCCAAGAAGTGGCTGGGATGGGGCAGGTCAGGGACGTGTGCCATATCCCAGGGCAGGATCCTGCTTCGTTGGACAACGGGGAGTGGATTGTTCTCTGGGAGAGAAATAGATGAAATTGCTGGGAGCTCACAGCAGCTGTTTACAGCTGGATACTGAGTCCTTTACAAGCCTGGGCTTCTCAAAATTCAACAGCTTGCAGTTCAAAGTAAGGACTGCAGAGTGCCTGGGGCAGATAACTTAGGTCCCTGAGACATGCTGAATTTCAAATCTCTGGTTTATTGGGGGGGGGGATAAATCTGAGCTGGACTATGGCTTGGGGGTGGGGGTAAAGGGACTTGCTTCCAAACCTGATGATCTGAGTTCAATCCCTGGGACCCACATATTAGAGAAAACTGACTCTCATAGGTTGTACTGTGGCCTCCATATGGGCACCTTTCTCCTCTTGAATAAAAAGAATAATAAATTAAAAATCCACAGTGAGGCTGGGACTGTAGTGGACGAGCCATTGCCTGGCACTTACAAGGGCCTGCCTTTGGTGCCCCAGTACTTAAATTCATGGAGGTCATGGAAAATGGCTTAGTGATTAAAGTGCTTGTCTTGTGACTAAGAGAACCAGAGTTTGGATCCCCAAGAACCCATTCAAAAGAATCTGAGCTGGGCAGTATGTGGTTATAAACCCCAGAGATAGGATGATTGGGTTGGGGAGAACTGCGCAGACAAATCTTTAGAACTCATTGGCCAACCGGTCTAGCTAAACAAATGAGCAGAGGGTTCATTTATCTCAAAAATAAATAAAGTGGGATGTGATCAAGAAAGATGCCAGGTTGGACCTGTGGCTTCCACATTCACACACAAACATACATGCATATATACATGCATATATACACACACATAGAGACATATATACACCACATAGGCACAAAAAACAAATTCATGGTAGATGCTGACAGGGAACCTTCCAAGAGATCGTTACAAGGTCTCAACTCCTTCCACATCATGGCCTCTCTCTTTTCATGGGTAGCTTCCAGGTTTTCCCATGCAGTGGGAGATGGGATGGAGAAGGTACATTGGCTTTGTAGCCACAAAAGATGGGTGGTATAAAAAAAGTCAGAACCTTATAGACAAGTTGGCCAGAGGGGAGTCTAGAAGTGGGATGCCCAGGAGACGGTGGAGCCTACACAGGGGTTGTCATCACTAGCGGGAAGCAGACGCTGCCTGTCACTAGTAGAAGGTATCCATTCTCATAGATATTGCCATAGACGGGTTCATCGATGGGAGAAAAGATCATCAGAGAAGGTTGGGATGGGGGGGTTGGGGATTTAGCTCAGTTGTAGAGCGCTTGCCTAGGAAGTGCAAGGCCCTGGGTTCGGTCCCCAGCTCCGAAAAAAAGGAACCAAAAAAAAAAAAAAAAAAAAAAAAGAGAAGGCTGGGATGGTTAGTTTCAACTGTCTGCTTGACATGGTCGAGAATCACCTGGTGAGATTTTCTAGACCAGGGTAGACCGTGGGCATGTGTGGGGTAGATTTGACTTGACAGTTAATTAATGCAAGAAGCCAGCCCCATTGCAGGAGGCTATTTTCTGACCTGCATATGCACTCATGGACCATATGTGAGTGAAGAGATCAAGCTGATAGCATGCAAGGTTGCGTGTGTGCAATCACGTCTCTCTGCTCTTGACTGTGGATGTGATGTAAGGCTCTCCTGAGTTCTTCCCTTGACTTCCCTGGAAGGATGGGTTGTGCCTTGGGGAACCATACACCAAAATCAACCCTTTCTCCCTATGTTGCTTTTCGGCAGAGCATTTTCTCACAGCAACAGAAGTGCAACTAAAACCAGGGACCCAAAACAATGTTTCTATTAAATAAAGGGACTGAGTTTTACCATTGTCTCAGTGTAGGAGCGATCTACCTTCTTACAGAATGTCTACATAAGAGTCCTAAAGACAAGGGGTTGGGGATTTAGCTCAGTGGTAGAGCACTTGCCTAGGAAGCGCAAGGCCCTGAGTTCGGTCCCCAGCTCCGAAAAAAAGAACCAAAAAAAAAAAAAAAAAAAAAAGAGTCCTAAAGACAGGAGAGACAGGGAGGGGAGGAGGTGGGGGAAATCGCGGTTGGAATGTTAAACTAAAATATAAAAAAAAATAGATTGGAATTGAAGAAAAACAGAGTCCCAACGACTTATGACGTCAACTGGTGGAACTCACCAGCAGGTGGGTGTGATGTCACTAGCTAGACACACATTGACTGAGATCACAGAACAGCTCCAAGAATCCAAGCCTCTGGGAGCCTGAACTGGTGTTGGCTCTTGGTTTGAGGGGATACAGTCCACTGTGGTGAGGAAGGCATAGTAGCAGGAGCAGGAGCAACTGACCAAGTTGCATCCACAGTCAGGAAGCAGAGAGAGACGGATGCTGGTGCTCTCAGCTCACTGCCTCCTTTCTATTCAGTCCAGGACTCCAGCCCATGAGAAGACATCACCCAAATTCAGGGTGGGCCTTCCCTCTTCTGTTAAACCTCTCTGGAAACACCCTCACAGACACACCCAGAAGCCCATCTCCAATTGTCCAGGTTGATAATGAAGATGAACCATTTCACCCTCTGTGAGATGGAATCGGGCTGGAGAGATGGCTCAGTGGTTAAGAGCACTGACTGCTCTTCCAGAGGTCCTGAGTTCAATTCCCAGCAACCACATGGTGGCTCACAACCATCTGTAATGGGGTCTGATGCCCTCTTCTGGTGTATCTGAAGACAGCTACAGTGTACTTATATATAATAAATAAGTAAATCTTTAAAAAAAGGAAATGAAAATAGAATCACACAATGCTCTTACAGAGGACCCAAGTTCTGTTCCTAACTCCCATGTTGGGCAGCTCCCGGTCACATATAACTGCAGGCCCAGGAGTCCTGACAATCTCTACTGGTTGCTGTGGACACTGCTCTCTCTCTCTCTCTCTCTCTCTCTCTCTCTCTCTCTCTCTCTCTCTCTCTCTCTCTCTCTCTTAAAAAAATAGTAAGAGATCAATCTTTAAAAACTGTAAACACCAGCTTCCTTCCTTCCAAAGGCTATGGCCTTTGGTGCTGAAGACAGAATTAAATATAATTCAGTCTCCTCTGGTGGCTAAGCATAGATTACCTATAATTACACTCTAACAGCTGCATTCTAATCCTCAACAAAACGCATACTAAATGGTGGCAGCAGGATGAGGAATATGTCTAGGTAGGAAAGTGAATACAATGTTATCCCCTACCTGCCTTCTGGAAACTTCCATGTGAAGGTGCACGGGCTGCTCTCGGCCCTTCCCTGATATCCATTCGCATGCTCAGCACTGAGGCACCAGTGAAAGTTGTGAACTCAGCCAGCGGGCTCCTCTGTGTCTGCATTATCTCTCTATCCCCAGCGGAGGACCAGATCAGAAAGCTGGTCCTCATACACATGTCTACGGTGTTGGGCCCAATAGTCAAGGCAAATTATAAAGTTGAGGGCATCAGGGACGGTTCTGGGAACACAAAGCAATAGGAGGCTTAATGTCTTTTTAGTTGGAGCTGCTGTAGGGAAGGAAGGACGGTTCTGTTTCGTATGTAAGTCTTAGTTAAGCTTCTGCTGCTGTAACAAAATGACCTGCACACGGGGTGGAGCGATGGCCCAGCGGTTGAGAGCATATACTTCTCTTGCAGAAGGGCTTTGTTTATTTCCTCGCACCCATGCTAGATGGCTTGAACCAACTGTAACTCTGGCTCCAGGTGAGATGACGTCATCTTCTGGCCTCTGCGCAACCTACAGGGACACATAAAAAATTAAACTTTTTTTTATAACTTGAGATGCATCTCATCAGAGCAGGGGAATCAAAGTTGCAAATCATGTCGCAGTTGCAGTCCGGAAGAAGAGAGCAATGAATGTCTGTATCCTGCTCAATTTTTCTTCTTTTAACTCTTCCCTGGCTAGGGAATGATCCCGCCCACAGTCAACACGGGTCTTCACACATCACTAAAGCCAACCAGGACAATGCCCTACAAACATTCTCAACGGCTAACCTTAATCTATACCAGTTGCTTCTCAACCTTCCTAATGCTTCGACCCTTTAATACAGTCCCTCACGTTGTGACCCCCCAACCATAACAGTATCTTTATTCATAACTATAATGTCAGTACTGTTATGAATTGTAGTGTAAGTGTCTGGCAGGCAGGATATCTGATATCCTACCCCTGTGAAAGGGTTGTCCGACCCTCCAATGGAGTCGCGCCCCACAGACTGAGAACCACTGATTTAGATGATACGTCATAGGCGCGTCAGGAGGCGTGTCTCCCACGTGATTCCGCGTCCCGTGAGGATGGAAATCAAGGCGACTAACCATCACAGTGTGGATCCGAGTCCTGAGTGGCACCCAATGATGTTTTTTAGTTTTCTGTGTCCTGGAATGAAAATGTTGTAGTAGGAGCATATGGTCAAAAGTAGAAAGAACGATGACTTATTGTAAAAGGGAACCCAGGCCAGTGAGATGCTTCTGATTGTAAGGACACTTGGCTCCAAGCCTAAGGGCTTGAGATTGGTCTCTGGAACTCACATGGTAGAAGGAAAAAATCCTCCAGGTTTCTCCCTTCCCCAACGTGGGCCCACCCACATTGTCCTCTGACCTCCACGGGCACTGTGGGGCTTGTGTAAGCACAGACACATACACATGCATACAATTATGAGGTTTCTGAAGTGATTGTACTCTTGAAGAAGAAGGTGGCCAGCAAAATGGGAGGCTCGTGACTTGTTTCTATCAAATGCCTCTCTCATGGGCTTCTCTCAATATGCTCTGTCCTGTGTAGCCCAGGTGGGGAAGGGCTTCTAATCTATGCCTACAGCTTCATATGCTGAAAAATAAAGGGATTTGAAGAAAGAGGAAAGATGGCAGGATGTTGGAAGACAGAGCAAAGCGCACTTAAAAGATTGCATGGGATGGTTTTCCTCACACAGGAGCTTGACCATTTATGACAGTAGCATGCTATTCCATTGGGCAGTACAGCTGTCATGGATTTTAAGCTGATGTGTTCAGCCCAGCGTGATTCGCCTCCCTCTGATATGGTTTGTCTTTTAAATACAGAAGCAACAACAATCGGGGGGGGAAAAATAATCTCTTCAATTCCCTGACTCTGCTCGATGAATCAGGCTGCTTTCAATAATGCCTTTCATTCCTCCTCGGGGTCACACGTCACTTGCCAAGAGGCTCATTTTAATTCCTCAGCCTGTGCTAAGAGAAATGGCTTGCATCGACCCAACCAGCAGTAGAATCTAGGTGTTTAGGGGTTCTCGCCACTGTGGTAGTTAAATTGAGATATGTCTCGAGATCTGCATTCGTAAATCCTGTTTCTGAGAAACTGTAATAAATAAAGCCGAGGACTGAAATTGAGTTTTTGTAAAAGGAATTTAGGAGGAAAGCCATGAAGCATCCATCTGATTGTGGGAGAGAAGATGTGTTTAAAATCCCCCAGGGTAAGGGGAGACAGCTCATCTCCCCAGCCTGGCACAAAATACCAAGGAAAGGACCAGTGACCCCTGGGTGGTGGTGATGAGTGTACCTGCAGGGGACAAGTGTTTCCAGGGAGTTCCAAAGAAGAATAGGAGGAACAAATTAAAATATTTTCTTAGCCAGATATATTTTCCAAAATAAAGCTAAAATTTACCTAGATTTAGAAGACCCAATGGGACTATTTTATGTGAGTTCTGCATTGGGAGACGCACTAGTGTTATTAGGTTGTTTTGGTGTTGTTGGGCTTTTGTTTTGGTTTGGTTTTGCCCAGGACTGGAGGAAGAAGCCAGGACCTCCTGTACACCGTAAAGGTGCTTTACCACTGAGCCACACTCCAACGCTGAGAGACTGTAGGCAAGTGCTCCAGTACTAAACTACGTCCCAGTTCTCTTGTTACTTTTTATTTGGGGGCAGACTCACTAAGTTCACACGGAAGCAGGGTATGAACTTGGCTGTGGTCCCTCTGCCTCCATCGCACAAGTAGCTAGGATGACAACTGTGCCACTAGGCCCGGCTCACCGTTGCCCAAGCAACACGGAAACGAACTTCAATAGACCTCAGAGTGACTTAATCAGGGACACAGAAGATGCTTGGAAAAGCCACTGCTGAGACTGCAGAAATGCAAACCCTTAAGGGAAGGAGGAGAAAGGCCCCTGGGTTGGGCTTCCAAGTTCTTTGGAACCTGATACCTCAACAACCGGAGAGAGGGGCCCTCTTTAGGGTAGGTGGAGGGAACGAGGGTCCTGGAGGAGAAGTTGGGGTGACTGCCCGCTGTCCTCGAAGTCTCAGAACATTGCCGTAAAGACATCTTGTGTGCCTCACAAACACCGAGAGTGTCACCCAGGTTGCACGTGTGCTCACTTAGCACGCTCGGGGCCCCAGGTCCTAACTGTGACCCCCACAAAGATGAGGTGCACCTCCCAACTGAGATCCTTCATGGTTCTTTAATTCCAGGAATATGGATCCCCCCAATACATACACCCACACAGTCACCTTTTCCTAAGAGAGAGAGAGTGTGTGTATGTGTGTGTGTGTGTGTGTGTGTGTGTGTGAGAGAGAGAGAGAGCACATGTGCATGTGCTTATGTGCATGTGTGTGCATATATGCATGAGGAGGCCAGAGGACAACATCAGGTGTCATTCTTCAGCCTTTGTCCATCTCCTTTTGGAGACAGTCTCTCACTGGCCCAGAGCTCACCTAGGAGGCTATTGCCCCTCCCTCAGGCACCAAAGCAGTGGTTGGCTGGCCAGTGAGCACCAGGAATACTTTTACCTCCACCTCCCCAAAGCTAGGATTATCAGCACAAGCTACCAGGCCTGGATATCCTCTAGGCCTTCGTTCTCAGGCATTCGTTCTCACACAAATGCTTTACTGACTCTACAACCAAACCCAGCCCTTAAGTTCACCAATTTTTTTTAAAAAACACATATTTTAAACTGTTTTTATTTATGTGTATGTACGAGTAAATGTCGTGTATGTGCAGGTGCCCACCGAGGCCAGAAAAAAAAAAAAAAAGCACACAAGCAACAGCACATCCTGAAAATAAAAGGAGGAAAAATGAGATAGATTATATCAGAGGAACCACAGCCAGGTTCTCCCAGAGGCCTCCGCTAATAATAAAAAGTCAAGTAGCCGAAGTGGAAATTGGATAAGCCAGGCGTCGTGAGGTGTATTAGTTACCTTTTCATTACTGTGACTAAATACCTGGGAAAAGGAACTTCAGGAAGGGAGAATTTATTGTGGCTCCAAGTTCAAGGGTACATTCTATCATGGTGGGGAAGGCAGGCAGCAGGAGAGTGAGGCATCTGGTCACATTGTATACACAGTCAGGAAGCAGATGAATGCTGATCCTTAGGCATTTTCTCCAACTTATGCAACGATGCTACACACATTCAGGGCAAATCTTCCTTCCTCAGTGAACCCAGTCTAGAAACTCCTTTATAAACGTGCCCAACAGGTTTGTCTTCTAGATGATTCTAGAGCCATTTAAAATGGTAATCATTCTCAACGATAAATTTGATACAGCTTCTAGCCTAGATGGGATTGGCCTACAGACATAACTGGGTGGGGAAGTTGTCGTGATGGTTAGTTAATAATATAGGAACACCCAACCCACTGTAGGTGGTATCATTCCCTACTCAGGTTGTCTTGGATTATTTAAGAAAGCATGACCTTAGGAGTATACCAGTAAGCAGTGTTCCTCTGTGTTTCCTGCTTTCAAGTTCTTGCTAGAGTTCCTACCCTGACTTTTCTAAGTGATGGGTCGTGACCTGGAAGTGTAAGACAGATGTACATTTTACTCCCTTAAATTGCTTTTGGTCAGGGTGCTTCATCACAGCAACAGAAAGGAAACTGGGACTCATGATGCTATCTCAGTTCGATCACTGCTTTGGGGCTTGTGGGAAGGGCAAAGGCCTCTGGGGTATCCTCTGCCATACTGATCAAGTCTCCGTGCCTCCAGGTATGGCTCTGTGGCGGCAGCATGGAGGTCCTTCCGTGTTCAAGGGTGGCCCACATTGAGCGGAAGAAGAAACCGTATAACAGCAACATCGGCTTCTATACCAAGAGGAACGCACTCCGAGTAGCCGAGGTCTGGATGGATGACTACAAGTCACATGTGTACATAGCGTGGAATCTGCCTCTGGAGGTAGGAACGGGCAGCTTTATCATCCTACAACAATAAGTTAGGCTCTCTCGCAGGCCACAGAAACCTTTAAAAAGCCAATGGCTTTTCTCTTGCTAAGTCTCACAGACATCTGAGATCCTCTTACTGGGGCAAACACAGCCAAAGGGCATCGATCCACTCAGAAAGATCCGCAGATCCTGCTGCTGTGTTAATCTAAATCTTCTCACACTCTGGGCATGCGCTGTGTCCTCGTCCAGGTTTGAGTAACGCTGCCGCCTTCTGCTCTTGCTGTGCGCCCCTCTGACCCCGTGGGGACGCAGGGGCCAGTGAGAAGTCATGACTGGCGGTTGTGTGAAGGCTGCGATGCTTGTTTCCTTCTCTCCCTCATGCGTGCTGCTGGGGGCACCAGGAGAATCTCTGGATACTCCAGGCTCCCAGCAGGAACCCTTTGGCTGTGCCCAACTTGATCTGCATCTCACCTCTGTCTCTTGGTATTGATGAATTCTCTTCTGAACACTTTGCTGTGCTTTCAGATATCGAGCAGGAAAATGGGGGCGATGGCAGGTCCTCTTTTCTCTGTTCAGGAGGCTGCATCAAAACAGCAGAAATACGGTTAAATTCGTGCAAGGTTTGAGGGGGTAAAGGAGAAAAGTGTAGAAACTGTGTCACTGTTGTTACGGCTTTCTCCCCAGTACCCAGGGTTGAATCTAGGTGTTTGTGTACACCAGGAAAGCAGCCCCTCATTGGGGATTCTAGGCAGGGTCTCTACCACTGAGCCACACCCCCACCCCCTCACTGGGGGAT
The DNA here is from genome assembly GCF_021556685.1 of Rattus norvegicus. Taxonomy (NCBI): domain Eukaryota; kingdom Metazoa; phylum Chordata; class Mammalia; order Rodentia; family Muridae; genus Rattus; species Rattus norvegicus. Next base: position 32,758,313 of record NC_141545.1, read on the forward strand.
TCTAGGCAGGGGCTCTACCACTGAGCCACACCCCCAGCCCCTCACTGGGGGATTCTAGGCAGGGGCTCTACCACTGAGCCACACCCCCAGCCCTAACTGGGGGATTCTAGGCAGGGGCTCTACCACTGAGCCACGCCCCTAGCCCCTCACTGGGGGATTCTAGGCAGGGGCTCTACCACTGAGCCACGCCCCCAGCCCTAACTGGGGGATTCTAGGCAGGGGCTCTACCACTGAGCCACGCCCCCAGCCCCTCACTGGGGGATTCTAGGCAGGTGCTCCACCACTGAGCCACGCCCCCAGCCCCTTCCTGGGGGATTCTAGGCAAGGACTCTACCACTGAGTCACACCCCCAGCCCCTCACTGGGGGATTCTAGGCAGGGACTCTACCACTGAGCCATGCCCCCAGCCCCTCACTGGGGGATTCTAGGCAGGGGCTCTACCACTGAGCCACGCCTTCAACCACAGTTTTTTCTTTTCATTTTGAGACAAGGTCTCACTAAATTGCCCAGCCTGGCTTTGAATTCACTCTCATGGGCCAGGCTAACCCTTGAACTTGTGACATTCCTACTTCAGCCTCGCAAGTAGCTGAAGTGATACAGTTGTGAGACCAGGTTTGCCTGTGCCTCATTACAATTTCTGAAATACAGCCTAAAGAAGTGCTTCTGCCTCCTTTAGCAGTGTAGAGTTACCAGACGCAGTATTCCTTTACGCATGTTTAATTTACATTCATTCACTTAGTTTACGTAGGGGAGGTGATGCTACAGTGGGCACCATGTGCAGGCCAGTGGACAACTTGTGCAAGTTGTTCTCTCCTTCACCATTCTGGTCCTGAGGATGGACCGGGGGTCATTGAGCTGGGCAGCAAGCTTCCACATATCTTTACATCAAGTTGGATAGCCTTTGATGAGCACTTAGCACACCCCAGATTCTTGAAAATTTTCTTTTTTTATAGTAGCTCATTTAATCTCATGACAAATGGGCAGTTTGCCAAGATTTTCTCATCTGTAGAACATTAATTGTTCATACTTACCCCAAAGGGCTCCAGTGATGAACAAATGAGGTATAAGATAGAGTCCATCCCACAATGAATACTCAATAAAGGCTGGCCTGTTAGGGGCCTACTATGATGTGCATTTTACAGATGAAAAGCCTGGTACTTTGGGAGGTTAATGGGTCTCCCTTAGGGTCTTACACAAATGTCAACTAAGGGTTGGAGAGGTGGCTCAGTGGTTAAGAGCGCTTGCTGCTCGTGGAGAGGACCAGAGTCCAGTCCCCAGTGTTCATTTCAGGCAGCTCATAATCACCTCTAACTGCAGCTCCAGGGGAATCTGCTGCCCTCTTGCGGCCACTATGGGCATTGCACTCATGTGCATCACACACACACACACACACACACACACACACACACTAACTAGAAGTAAGTCATTTCGTCTTACATAAAGGATATGTACTCAAATCATCAGGGCAGGGATGTGAACTTAAAACCCTAGTGATACTGTGTCATAGTAATCCATGTTCTATAGAGAAGAATCTAGAATGATGGTTTTCTCTGTCGTGACAGTTCCTGTTCCTATTCTGGAATAAAAACCCCAGCAAAAACAACTTATGGGAAGAATAGTTTATTGTGGCTCTGAGTTTGAGGATCTGGTCCATCCAAATGGGGAAGGCATGTTGGCAGAAGCCCAGGGCGGCTGGTCACGCTTGATCCACAGTCAGGAAGCAGAGAGGCGGATGCTGGTCCTCTGCTCACTGTCTCCTGTGTATTCAGTCCAGGACCCCAGTCCATGGGATGGTGCTACCCACATTCAGGGTGTGTCTTCCTTCTTCAATGAATCCATTCTAGAATCCCAGTAGTTCGATTCTAGATGCTGTCAGTTAGACCATCATTAGCTGTCACTCTTTGAGTCACAAGAACTAAGTGCTAGTCACTCTTGCCCAGTGCAGTCTCCATTACAATCCCTGCTCAGCCATGGGACCACTGTGAAGGAGGTTTTACAGGGACTGGAAATCATACACGGGACCTGAGCATACTAGCGAGCATTTCATGAGCACTGCTCAAAAACGTGGGCGAGTTTTAGACTTCTGGTTTTTAGATGAGGGGTGTTTAACCAATGAAGGTCATACAAATATTCTATGATCCAGAAAAATTCCTAAATCAGGTGTGTGTGTGAGAGAGAGAGAGACAGACGACAGACAGACGACAGACAGACAGACAGACAGACAGACAGAGAGACAGACAGACACTGGGACAGAATCTCACTATGGAGGCCTGGATGGCCTGGACCCAAATCCGAAATCTGAACTGAACTAGAAACATACTAGATCCTAAGACATTCTTGTTTTTAAAACACAAAATATTGAATGTACAATTTACCAAATGAAGACTCAGGAGGCGGACACTGTGGTGAAAGCCTGCTGCCTCAGAGAGGCAGAGGACGCACCCAGCTGACCTTCCTACTCCACTGACATTCCAGGCTGTCTTAAATACCCTTCAACTCAAAGACCCTCATGTGTCTTCCTTAGGATTTCTTATGTTTGCTTCTTGTCAACTGGTTGCTTGCTCTGCCTCTTGACCTATGGATGACCTTACTTAGTCCTGTTTACAGAAAGCTCTTAGGTTAAAGGTGTTTGCTAGGGCAGAGCCGCACCACAACAAGAAAACAAGGCTTTTTCTAGCTCACAGTCTTGGAATTCACAATGTGATCAAATACCCGTCAACACTCCCCCTCCCTCCCTCCCTTCACCCCTCTTTCCTTTCTCCCTTTTCTCCATACTCCCTTCTCCTCCCTCTCACCTCTATCTTCCTTTCTCTCCTTCTCCCCTCCCTCCCCCTCCTACTTTGACAGGATCACACTCCACAGCTCAGGCTGGCCTGAGATCATGATCCTCCTTCCTTAGTTTCCCACATGCTGGGGTAACAGGTCAGTGCCCCACTCTCAGCCTAAGCACTGGATACCCTAAGCACATTCAGCATGTAGGCACTACGTTTCCCCACTACAAACAGACTATGACCAAGTTTTATTTATAAGCTTTCACAGTAAGAGGCCAACAGCTAATAATGAAGCAGGATGATCCAAACAAGATACTATGATAAATTTTACTTCAAATTTATGAAACGTTTTCTGGAATTTCCCATTTAGAATTTTTGGAACGCGATTGATCAAAGGTAAGGGAGATCAGACAACACTGAATCACAGGTCTGGGGCTGGTTCTGAATGGCTGGTCCATAATCATGAGTGCCATCCTACCAGGCTTTAAAATAACCATTTCAGCCAAGTGTGTAATGCCTATGCTGGAGAGGGGAGGAGTTCAAGGTCACTCCTAGCTACACAGCCAGTTTGATACCTGCTTGAAATACCTGTGATCTTGTCTTTTTTAAAAAGGAGAAAAACAAGGTCATTTTTTTGGCCAAGCACATTGGCAGAAACCTACATTCCTAACACTGGATGAGATGAAGCAGTAGGGGTTGTGAGATCAAGGCCAGCCTGAGGTCCTGTCTCCAACCAACTCTCGGACTAACAAACACTGACCACCACAGCCAACCAGGCCGAAGCTTTTCAAAGAGTTAAATACTGTTTTCTGGCTTGCCGTTAAGTATTACTAACTATGATATTCAAAGAATTTTTTTCTTTAACATCTTTGTAAGAGCACCTACTGTGAAGGAGTGAGGTCCTGCATTCAGATCCCCAGTACCTATGTAAAGCCAGCTGTAGTCACTCATGCCTGTAACCCCAGCATTGCAGGAGGAGAGAGACAGATCCTGGAGCACTTGGCTTCACTGGAACCAGTGGGCTTCAGTTATGGTGAGAGATCATGTCTTAAAACAAGAACAAAAATGTAAGTTTGAAAACAAGAGAGCAAGACAACCAATGTTCTCTTGACCCTGCATATGCATTTATGCATGTACACCAGTCACACACACACACACACACACACACACACACACACTGTTACTACCACCACCACACACATATACACCTATACATATACACACATATCTGTACATACACACATACACACCTCTACACACATACACATACATACACATACACATACATACACATACGCAAACATACCTCTACATGCATACACACATCTACATACAGATACACGTTTTATACAATACATGCACACACATATAAACATATCCCTACACATCACACATACTTCTATACACAACCCTACACACACATATACATGCATACACACACACAAACATATCCCTATACATCACACATGCACACATACTTCCACACACACCTACGAATATACACATCGCTACAGACACATGCACACAAGCATGCATGCATGCATACACACACACACACACACACACACACACACACACACACACACCTTATCTGGCTACTGACATAATCTTAACAGACTAACCAACTCTTCTCAGTACCCTCCAGTCTCGCCAGGCTTCCCTCCTCAGCCTAGCCTGTGTCCTTTGACTCCCAGTCCTCTGGGGCTGAGACCAAGTCTCATATTTCAGATGGTTTATTTCCCCCTGTCATCACACAGCAACCCATTACAGGTTCATTTCAATAAAAGCAGAGTGAATTATTCATCAGAACATCATCACACGGAAAATTATTTTCTCCTCTGCATATAATGAGCTTCGCAGAGTGCCCACAAAGAGGGACGTCACACACAAGTTAAAAGATGAGCAGAAGGAGGTTAGGAACATTTATTTTCTTGTCATCGCCGAATAATCCCTACAATAATTGTCTTGGGTAATTACTAGGAAAGAAGAATTCCAGAGAGTAGGTTGTTGACATCCTCGTAGCCTGGGGTCCTTAACCCCAGTGGTGATAAAGATGGAGAATTGTCTGGAGACTTCTGTCAGATCTCCCCACATGCACTGCATGGGATGAGCATAATCTCTACCTTACGTGTAAGTGATAGATCAGTCTGCTGAAGCTAACATGAGCACTACAGACTCTGGGCTGTGGATGTAGCTTAGCTGGTGGATTCATCCTCAATCGTAAAGCAAGTTCAAGGCTAGCCTGGGCTACCTATGACCCTATGTAATGGTTGGTCTTAAATGTCAAGTTGACACATTCTTGAAGAGAGTCTTCAAGAGGGATCGGTGGCCTGCAGGTATGTCTGTCGGGGGTTGTCTTGATTGCTCGTTGAGGTGAAGGATCCACCCTGGGTGTGGGCAGCACAATCCATGGGCTGCGTACGAGTGCAGAAAGCCAGCTGAGCGCAAGCAGCAGGCAGCATGGATTTGCTTGCTTCCTTTGCTCTGTGGATGTGAAGGGACCGGCTGCTTCAGTCCTTGCTTTGGCTCTCCCACCATCGTGGGCGGGAGCATGGAATAGTAAACCAGATAGACCCTTTCCTCCTCCAAGTGGCTTTTGGTCAAGATGTTTTCTCACAGCAACAGAAATGAAGCTAGAACACTCCTTCTCAAAAAAAGCAAGGAGACCTCCGAAGCATCACAGGCTCCAAGTCCCCGAGATGCCCTTCCTAAAAGTGACTCCGCCTGCACAAGGCTCTGGCCAGAGGCTGGTGCCACTAACGCCCTTTGACTCTCTATTTGCAGAATCCAGGCATCGATATCGGCGACGTCTCAGAAAGAAAGGCATTAAGGAAAAGTTTGAAGTGTAAGAACTTCCAGTGGTACTTGGACCATGTTTACCCGGAAATGAGAAGATACAACAACACCATCGCATACGGGGAGGTAAGATCGACCACACTTGAGGGACGACAGCCCCTCCCACCCCCGTCCGCCTCTTAATGATTCTTGGAGGTACAAAGTTCTCTCACTAGCAAGGGTATGAAGGCAGGGATGGGAGCGTGGTTTTGTCACCTGCCCAAGCAATGACAGTTTTGAGACATTTTGACACTGGGGGCCTCTGGGTCATAAGGGTAAAGACACTGAGCAGGAAACCGGTCATAATAAGAACCAGGGAGCTGAGGATATGGGGGTAGAACTCTTGCCTACTATAAGCTATTCACACACACACACACACACACACACACACACACAAGGGGCAAGGGGAAAGGGAAGGAGAGGGAGAGAGAGGAGGGGTGGGGAGAGGGAAAGGTACAGACCTAGGTGATATGCGTACCTGTAATCTCAGCTATAGGGACACTGAGGCAGGATGTTCATGGGTTACATGGTGAGCCAGGACAATTTAGATAATATAGCATGACTTCATCTCCAAAAGAGAGAGAGAGAGAGAGAGAGAGAGAGAGAGAGAGAGAGAGAGAATATGAATGAATATGAATATGAGTGAGAAGCTGGGGTGAGGCTAGAGATGGGAGACAGAGAGGCGGGAGACAGAGAGACAGTTATCAGATTTTCTACAGTGAGGCAATCACACTTTCTAAAACATTAAAATGGCCTGGCATGGTGGTGCATGTCTTTAATCCCAGCACAGGAGGCCGAGATGGGAGAATAAGGAGTTCAGGGCCATCCTCAGCTACATGGTGAGTTTAAGGCTAGCCTGAGCTACACAAGACTATATGCCACAATAAACAAACTCAACAACAACAATGTCCTTTGAACTAATCCACTAGACTCTCGTTCTAGTCCATTGTTGCCCGCCACGTGGCTCTTAGCTTCCATTTCTTAGTGTATAAAATTGAGAGAAATCCAAGTGCCTACCCCATGGGGGTGCTGGTCAAAACAAAGAGCCATGGTGTGTAGGGTCTATGGGTCAGCAGGCAGTGAGGCAGCCATTGGTAATGTGTGCTAACTGCCTTCTTCTTTAAAATAAACGGATCTTCACTAACTAAAGAAGGATCAGATGCGAAGGAGAAATCAGAAAGTGAGCAGGGACCCCTCTAATCGTGTGCATTGCTTGTAAAGGACACCACGGTTGGAGAGGAGTCTCCCCTTGTCAGTCTCCACTGCTTGCCTAGCAAGTGTAGGGTCCCTAAAGCCCCACCGACTGCACTGCATAAAGCTGGCATTGTAGCACCCGTCTGTAGTTAGTTCATAGAGCCCTGGAGGTAAATCTGATATTTAAAGGGAGACAGGCTTTCTGAGGTTGAAAAGGCTGTATAGGAGAAACAGAGGAGAAAACACAGTTGATCAGAGCTCACAAAGAAATATAACCCACACTCTGAATGTGGAAATGTTCTGCCGAACTGGAAATCTATACATCACAAATCTTAAGGATGAATAGTAATTTATGTGTAGTGAGCCCTACAATTCAATTTAAATAAAATAATTGATTCAAGTAACAGAGACAATCCCCCAAAGAAAAATGGACCAGATGACTTAATTATTTTTCCTAGCACTGCGAAGAGACACCTTGAACAAGGCAATTTATAAAAGAAAGCATTTGCCAGGCAGTGGTGGCCCATGCCTTTAATCTCAGGAGGCAGAGGCAGGCGGATCTCTGAGTTCCAGGACAGCCTGGTCTACAGAGCAAGTTTTAAGACAGCCAGGGCTACACAGAAAAACCCTGCCTTGAAAAACATAACAAAAAAGGAAAAAAAGAGGGATGGAGGGGGAGGAAAAGAGGGGGGGAGGGAGGAGAGGAGGGAAGGGGAGGGGAGAGGAGAGAAGGGGAGAGGAGAGGAGGGGAGAGGAGAGAAGGGGAGAGGAGAGGAGAGAAGGGGAGAGGAGAGGAGAGGAGAGGAGAGGAGAGGAGGGGAGAGGAGAGGAGAGGAGAGGAGAGAAGGGGAGAGGAGAGGAGAGGAGAGAGGAGAGGAGGGAAGGGGAGAGGAGAAGAGAGGAGAGAAGGGGAGAGGAGAAGAGAGGAGAGAAGGGGAGAGGAGAAGAGAGGAGAGAAGGGAAGAGGAGAGGAGAGAGGGGAGAGGAGAGGAGAGAAGGGGAGAGGAGAGGAGAGAAGGGAAGAGGAGAGAAGGGAAGGGGAGAGGAGAGGAGAGGAGAGAAGGGGAGAGGAGAGGAGAGGAGAGGAGAGAAGGGGAGAGGAGAGGAGGGGAGAGGAGAGGAGAGAAGGGGAGAGGAGAGGAGAGGAGAGGAGAGGAGAGGAGAGGAGAGGAGAGGAGAGGAGAGGAGAGGAGAGAGAGAAGTTAGGACAATTAACTGAATTAACTGGGCTGGCTGTTCTGTTTCCCTGTGACACTGGGCTGTTGTCACAGGAGAATATGCAAAGTCACCCATGGCATACCTATAAACAGCTTGGGTGGAGTTTTAGTTTTTTGTTTTTAAAGATTTGTCTTTATTACTGGGGTGCCATGGGTGTGGCCAAGTGAGTAGAGGTGACCTCGGAGGCCAGAGAGAGTCGGAGACCCTGGAACTGAAGTTACAGAAGGTTGGGTGTTAGGAATCAAGCCCAGGTCTTTTGTAAAAGCACCAAGTGCTCTTAACTGCTGAGCCACCTCTGCAGGCCCTGGAGCTTTCTCGCAGATGCCAGTTTTACGATATTCTTTATAATTTCATAATTAGAAGAAAAAGAAATATTTTTTAAAAAATCAGGGTGGGATTGGATCCTGGCAAGGTGTCCCTTGACCTCCACACATGCACACACCTCCCCCTTCCCCCCCCCTCCCTCCCTCCCCCTCCCCCCTTTCTGTATAAATGTAACATTTTTAAAAGAAGAAAATTGACTTTTTTATTAAAAAAATACTACAGTTGACAGTCATGAAACAGGCTTGTAAACCTACCACTCCAGACACTAAGGCAGGAGGATCAAGAATTTGAGCCTGGGCTACATAGGAAGCATCTTCCTGGAGAGAGGGTGTAAGAGAAAATACTAATGCCGTGTCACAGCCAGGGCTCCCGGGAATAGTGGCAGAGCTTGTCCCTACACCACACCAAAGGCAGCCATTCCTGTCAAATGCAGTATACACCAAGCTGTTTGGTTGGCCTTGGTCAAACCTAGACATCATAGTTTGACTTCTTCATCTATAGAGAGCAAAATTGCCCTTATTTTGTAAATAAAATCAATATATAAAGGGTTTAGAGTATAAAGAGGGGAACAAAACCTCCTGTCTCCTCTGTTTGGTAAATTTACCATCTGGTGTTGTCATTCTGATGGTCTTTTCATTAAAGCAAACAAATCCACTTGGTAATAACATTTATCATTTTTTAGATTATTTTTACTTTTTTATTTCAGAGACACAGGGTGTCACCGAGTAAAGACAAGCTGTCCAGAAAGTCATTGTTCTGGCCTTGAACTCGTGACAATCCTCCTGCCTCAAACTTTTGAGTGTGAATGTTGTACGTTTAAGTGATTGCTTGTAGCAATTTAGACTTGTGTGGTATTCAAGTGTCTGGATTCATGTATGTGTGCATGTGTGGAGGCCAGGAGTGTCATTCTTCAGATTCTGTATACACACACACACACACACCAGAGAGAGAGAGAGAGAGAGAGAGAGAGAGAGAGAGAGAGAGAGACAGGCAGACAGACAGACAGACAGACAGACAGACAGAATGAGAGAATGAGAATATTTCTTATTGGCCTGGAAGTAGGCTGGCTGGATAGTGAACCCCAGAGATCCACCTGTCTCTGCTTCCTCAGGGCTAGGATTACGAGCACAAAGCCATCATGTTTAGCTTTTTACATGGACCCTGGGGTTCAAACTCAAGTCCTCAGGTTTGTAAGGCAAGTAAGTGCCTTGCCTGAGCCATCTCCCCACCCTGGGCCTGTGGATTCAGTTGCACATTGCTCTAATCCTATGCTATTGGGGTTTTTGTGTGTTTTTAACTATTTTAAATTTATTTATTTTTTATTTTACTGCTCTTCGTGCTTTCTACCAGGGATGATCTAAGAGACTGATCTTAAGTTCCAAGAGTTAATTAAAACCAGCACTGGTGTTGGGGTTCATTTGTGATTTATACAGCTGCCCTGGCCCTGATCCCACCCCCACCAAGATCCATGGGAATCCGTGTGTTCCGTGTATCTCTCTCCTCTCTCTCTCCTCTCTCTCTCCCCTCTCCTCCCTCTCTCTCTCTCTCTCTCTCTCTCTCTCTCTCTCTCTCTCTCTCCATGAATGTTAATTTAAGGCTGGTTGGTAAAGTGATTGCCTGAGTTTGGTCCCCAGAACTCATGGAAACAAACAAGAATAAGAACAGGGCATGGTGGGGCATACTTCAAATCCTAGCTGCACCAGGGAGGCTGAGACAGGAAGATCCCTAGTTTTAGATGGTCCAGCCTACTTGGTGAGCTCCAGGTTAGTGAGAAACCTTGTCTCAATAAACATCACCTGATGCTACCCTTTGTCCTCCACAGGCGTGTGCACATACATACGCACCTGTGCATACACGGACAGCACATGAACAACGTTCCCTGATAGCTTCTTTGTAAAGATTTATGTATATGTGTACGGGTGTTTCTCTTGGATGTGTGCCTATGTCCTATGTGGATGCAGTGCCTGAGGAGGCCAGAAGAGGGCAGCACAGATCTCCCCCCTCCACCCACCAGGAACTGGATGGTTGTTATTGGCCATGTGGGTGCTGGCAACCAACCCAGAGTCCTCTGCAAGAATGACAAGCATTCTCAGCTGATGCTTCCCCTCTCCAGCCCTTATCTCCTTAAAAAAGATTTTTTATTTATTTATGTGTGTGTGTGTATTTGTCTGTGTGAGAATGGGTGTGTGCACACGAGTATAGTTGACGGTAGAGACCGGAAGAGTGTATCAGATCCGAATGGGCTGGAGTTAGAAGCAGTTGTGAGCTGCCATACTCCTGGGAACCAAACTCGGGGCCTCAGTAAGAACAGCTAATGCTCCTAACCACTGAGCCATCATCCCAGGCCCCTAACATGTTCTTTCATGCGAGTGACGGGAGATTGTGGAGGATGGAGATCCAGCTTCCCAGCACCCAGAAGCAGGGCTCCCACCCAGGATACCCATGCTAGAGCTTTTGCCCTTCATGCTCAGGTTACGGGTTCACAGACCCAAGGACTGATCCTTATTTAGAAAGGATTGTGTGACCTCTCTCTATTAAAATCACAGCCCAGGGGTGTTGTGGTGGCTGGGGGGTTACGTCTCTCCTAGACGGTTTCTGATGGCCATGTTTCATTTCTTCCTGCAGCTTCGTAATAACAAGGCCAAGGATGTCTGCCTGGACCAGGGGCCACTGGAAAACCACACAGCAATACTCTACCCATGCCACGGTTGGGGACCACAGGTAGGAACACATTATCTCACCAGGGAGTAAAAGCAGTTTCTAGTGGGGCTTCTGGAAACTTCGATTGCTTGATGTTCCAAATCCTTCCATCCATCCTTCCTTCCTTTCTCTTTTTGTTGGGGGGTAGAGCTTAGATAGTTTTCTGGTTGTGTCACTAAAGGTAGTTTACTGCGAGGGGTTAATATCGATGGTAAAGCTTGACAGGATTTGGAATTACCAGAGAGACAACCCTCTGGGTATGTGTGTGAGGAAATTTCTAAAATGGATTGGTTGGGTTTGAAAGACACACACATGGGCTGGGGTCCTGGACTGAATACACAGGAGACAGTGAGCTGAGCACCAGCCTCTGCCTCCTGACTATGGATGCCGTGTGAGCAGACACCTCATAACCCTGCTGCCGTGCCTTCCCCATCATGATGGGCTGCGCCCTCAAACTTTGAGCTACAATAAACCAGTCCTTCCTCCCTCCCCTTCCCTGTCCTCTCCCCCAGCCCCTCCTCCCCCTCCCTTCTTCATTCAGTTGCTTTTATCAAATATTCTGTACATCAGTAATAAAAGTAAATAATATAGTCACATCTATACAAATATCAAGACGGGTACTATGTACGCTACATATTGAAAAGAAAATTAGGTTAAGCATCAGAGTCATTTACTAACAGACAGAGATATACTGCATTGTGTCATTCTAACCGAAAATACCTACCTACAATCATGAAGAAACAACAGAGACCCTTTTGTAAAAATATGTATGGGTGTGTCTGTGTTTAGGTAGGAGCACCATGGGCATGCAGTACCCAGGGAGGCCAGAAGAGGGCACCCAATCCCGTGAAGTTGGGTTACAAGCAATTTTTACTTGCATAACATGGGTGCTTGGAATTAAACCTGGGTCTGCTGCAAGAGTGGCAAGAACTCTTACCTGTTGTCTCACTGAGGGTTTCTGTTGCTACAATGGAATGCCCTAACCAAAAAGCAAGTTGAGGACAAAACGGCGTCATTCAACCTATGCTTCCATGGCACTGTTCATCACCAAAAGAAGTCAGGACAGGAACTCACACAGGGCAGGAACCTGGAAGCAGGAGCTGATGCAGAGGCCATAGAGGGTGCTGCTTACTGGCTTGTTTCCCGTGGTTTGCTCAGCCTGCTCTCTTATAGAACCCAGGACCACCAGCCCAAGGATGGCACCACCCACAATGGACTGGGTCCTTGCTCATTGATCACTAATTGAGAAAATGCCTTACAGCTGGATCTCATGGAGGCATTTCCTCAACTGAGGCTCCTTCTTCCCTGGTGACTCTAGCTTGTGTCTAGTTGACATGAAACTAACCCAGTACATGTGTGTGTGCATTCGTGCGTGTATGTTCTAAGGGCTTAACAGAAGTTCCCTAAGACGGGGAGGAAATATATCCCAAACATCATTAGACAGACTTGGCATTTACAGACATAGTAAATATTCTGTTAGCCTGCAATCGCAAAAGGCAAGTTACAAACTGGAGAGGCGTTTACCTCCCTTCTTGAAGACCTAGCCAGTCCATGCTAACTTGATATATTAGTTTCTTTTCTCAGTGCCATGACAAAAACCTGACAAGAAGCAATGTAAAAGGGCTAGAGAGATGGACAGGACAGTCCCTGGGGCTTTCTAGTCAGCCAGTCTTGCTGAATTCATTGAGTTCTAGGTTTAAAGAAACCCTGTCTCAAAAGACAGGTAGAAAATGATAGAGGAAAAACCAGCATGACAACCTCTGGCCTCACATGTGTATGGCCACACAACACACACACACACACACACACACACATACTTCTCTCACATGTGCACACACATGCATGTGCATACATGTACACACACATGTGCATACATGTGTGCATGTACGAGCTCACACATGCACACACATAACACACCTCTCACATGTGCACACACACATGTACACACACGTGTGCATACATGCACTCAAGCACACATACACACAGGTGCATACATGTGTGCACGTATGCACACACACACACCCCACATACATACACACCTAGAAAAGAGCACTCAGTGGTAGAACACTTATCTAGCATGCTCAGAGACCTTCATTTGATACACAGCACTATAAAAAAATAAAACTGTAACTAAAAGTAGTTTAAAGAAGGCCTAAATAGATATGGTGGTGTATACCTATAATCCCAGCAGCCGGGAAACATGGGGTTTTGAGTTTGAGGCCAGCCTGGGTGAGCTACATGAGAAGAACTTATAAACAATCTAACAAAACAAACAAACAGACAGACGAAACCAGAAGCTGATGAGATGGCTCCGTGTAAGTGCACATTTTGCTTTGGTTCTCGGTATCCACATGTGGCGGCTCACAACTCTGGCTTCGAGGGATCCGTGACGCTCTTCTGGCATCCATGGAAAACACGCATCACATGTGCATACATCCCGCCACCCCACAGGCAATAAATAAAACAAATATTTACAAACAAAAGACTATATCCGGGTGGAAATGAAGGCCCACACACTTCCTCCCTCCCTAAGTAGGAGCCAAGGAGATGGGTACCACATTCCTTTTCTGGTGGAAGCTGATGGATACAGCACAGCATAGCACCAGAGCATCTGTCACTGTCCCGCCAGTGCACGCAAAGTCCCTGCCATTTACTCGATTGCAGAGTAGCACACAGGCCCCTCATTGTCGTCCCCACCCCCGTTCGAGGGTGAAATTCTCCTAAGAGCATTGACTGCTTTCTCCGAACCGACATTGAACGCGGGTCTAACTGTTTCCAGTCCCCACTGCATGCTCTGAGTGTGTGCTTGGCAAGGCTCTCCAGCCGCCAGCCAGGCTGTGCCTCTGCTCCCCCATCAAAGCTCCCTTTTCCTTCCCAACGCTGCTCCTTCCGATGGAGGGGTCCCCTCGCCCCGCCAGGCACATTGGCATCCTTTAAAACTGCTCCGTAAATACCATGGGCAGAGGCTGAATCGTGCTTCCAGACCCAGGCTACTCCCTAAAGGAAAGATGGGCGTTCCACGGCCATTGTTCGCTTAATTAATGGACTCTGTGTTGTAATTTATTATCAAGCAGCAATTAAACGGAGATAAAATTGGCGCCGTGGAGGATAATTTCCTGTCTTGCGGCATGTGTTTGTCAACAAGATAGAAGTAGTTCTTGGCCACTCAGAGTGCCTGCTTGCGCTAAAGTGTCTGCTACAAGTTCATTAACAGTTCTGCTTATGTGCGATTAATAATTTGAATTAGACAAAGATCCACGTTTTTCCTTGAGCCTAAAGTTTTTGTTTTTAAGATTTCGTTTTAAAAAAAAATTATGTGTGTGTGTGCACACGTGCACACTCATGCACGTGTGAGTGACTGATTATGCATGCAAAGGCCCCCAGAGGACAGAGGAGGGCACCAGATCCCTTGGACCTGAAGTTACAGGTGCTTGTGAGCTGCCTGATGTGGGTACTGGGGACCGAGTATGTGGGAGAGCGCTCAGATTCCAGTCACAGCAGTGGCCCACAGAGCCTACCCTTATGCCGGGACTGGGCTAGTGTCCAGGCTGGTCATACAGGTGGCCCGGATATTGAGACCTGGGGATCCTTCAGTCTCCACCTCCCCACTATCATAATTGGAGATATACATGCATACATACATATATATATATATATATATATATATATACACACACACATATATATACATATATATATGCATATACCATACCTATACCAAACCTATACCTATACCTACAGCATACCTACACCATCACCATACCTATACCATATCAATACCTACACCATACCTATACCATTCCTATGCCTATACCATACCTATACCTATACCATACCTATACAAACCTATACCATACCTATACCATACCTATACCTATACCATACCTACACCATACCTATACCAGACCTATACCTATACCATACCTACACCATACCTATACCTATACCATACCTACACCATATCTATACCATACCTATACCATACCTATACATATGCCTATACACCATACCTATACCATTCCTATACCTATACGTATACCTATATGTATATATACATAGTGAGTCACTTTACTTAACAGTAAGATTTTTTTCTAATGTGGGTTCCGGGATTCAAATTCAAGGCCCCCTGCTTGCACAGCAGAGCAACTGGAGCATCCCTGCCTCAGTTTATTCCAGCCCTAGCAGTCTGTCTTCCCCAGCCAGAGTTTCTGACTGCCTGAGAGAGGTCACACTAACCCCTCCCAGGACCCTAGGGACGTCCTAAAACCTCGCCTCAGTTCCTCACTGTCCTGTGGCATCCAGGCTGCTCTCTCACATTCCTCCAAAGCTTGACCAGGATGTTTATGAAATTCTCCGCTGCATCTGCAATGTGTCAACACAGAAAACATCACAGCAGGCTACACGGGGATGGCACGTCCATCCACAATGGACGTTTAAACTGGCTGGATCTTCCATAGCCAACTGGAACTGCTGTTGAGTTCACGAGGACAACAGCCCCATCGTGACTAGAAGACAGGGTTTCTCAGCACCCTCCCCATCCTCTGTCACGTTCTTCCTGCCTCCTCCACTCCAGTGCGAGGGAGGTCGATATAGATGTCTCTATACTTATTCTCAGCATTTTGACCAACTGTGAGTCCCTCCATTAACCACAGCCCACTGATGAAAGGGGCCAGCATTCTGAAAGCAAGTTGTGTGTGAAAGAGAAAACATTCCGTTCCCACTTGCAAGGTGTCGGGCTCTGTTCTGGGGGAGGGGAGAGGGCGGGCTCTGATCAGATGATGTTTTAGTTCTTTGTCCTGTCCTTATGGTAAAGTATCTTCAAACATTTTGAGGGAGGAAGGATTACCTTTGGCTCTCAGTTCAAGGGTACCATCCATCAGGAAGAAGACAGCATGGTGGCAGAGAGGGATGTGGTTTGTGGCAGCAGGAATGTGGGAGTGTTTGCCTACATCTTTGTGAGTCTGGAAAAAGGAAGGGGAAATACCAGTGCTCAGCTGGTTCTCTCTCTCCATCCCTTATTTTTTTCAAGGATTGTAGGAATTTGCATCCATGCACATATGTGTATGTGTGTGGAGGACCAAGGGCAGCGGTAGGTGTCCCTCTTCAAGGACTTGGCATTATGTTTATTAGAGGAAGTCTCTCACTAACCCGGAGCTCACCAAGTAAACTACTCAGGATCACCAAGTAGGCTAGTCTAGGTCACCAAGTAAAGACTAGTCTGGGTCACCAAGTAAAGACTAGTCTGGGTCACCAAGTAGAGACTAGTCTGGGTCACCAAGTAAAGACTAGTCTGGGTCACCAAGTAAAGACTAGTCTGTGTCACCAAGTAAAGACTAGTCTGTGTCACCAAGTACAGACTAGTCTGTGTCACCAAGTAGAGACTAGTCTAGGTTACCAAGTAGAGACTAGTCTGGATCACCAAGCAGAGACTAGTCTGGATCACCAAGCAGAGACTAGTCTGGATCACCAAGTAGAGACTAGTCTGGGTCACCAAGCAGAGACTAGTCTGTGTCACCAAGCAGAGACTAGTCTGGGTCACCAAGTAGAGACTAGTTTGTGTCACCAAGTAGACTAGTCTGGGTCACCAAGCAGAGACTAGTCTGGGTCACCGAGTAGACTAGTCTGGGTCACCCAGTAGACTAGTCTGCCTGTCTAGCCCAGGGATCCATCTGTCCATCTGTCTTCAATCTCCATCCTGCCACCACGAGGATTACAGACTTCTTACCAGTTTCTGGGGATCAAAATCCTCATGCTTGCAAGGCAAACTGTTTGCTAAGAGAACCATCTGCCCAAGCCTGACTATCTTTTTCCCTCTTTTATGCACTCTGGGACTCCAGCCTATAGGTTATTGCTACCCACATCCATGGAGAATTCCCCCTTCTCAGTTAATCTTTCCTGGGAACACACTTACAAACACACCGAAAAGTATGCCTCATCAATGCCCCACTTACTTACTTACTGACTTATTTATGTTTACACTATGTGTGTGTTTCCCTGTGTGTGTGCAAATGTTCGTACACAGGGGTCAGGGTCACAACCTACAGGAATCGAACTCAAGTCCCAAGACTTGGCAGCAAACACCTTCACCAGCTGAGCCCTCTTGCCAGCCCCTTAAGCATCTCTTAGTCCAACTGAGTTGACGATAGAAATTCACCATGCTCAGGACCACTGTCCCCTTTGCCTGTCCTCACTGTTGGTGTGTATAGCTCTCACTCTCCCTTCTCTTCTGAGACGCTCACCTTCCTCCTCTGTTAATCTATCATCAGACCCAGCACATGAGAATTGGTTTTTGTCCCCTGATTAAATGTAATCTGATCTTGGACTCCCTCTCCCATGGCTTCATCTTTGAAGTGACGTATCCCATAAACACCTTGTCATTATGATGCATTGTGCCAATAAGCTACTCACACCCGGATGAAGTGGCATGGCCCAGTGAGCAATTAGCCCGGGGAAGGCAAAAGCAGATGTGAACCACAGCCAGGCAGCTGTCATCCAAATACAACCCCGTGAGCGCTGAGGGGAGGCGAGGCGAGGCGAGCTCCCAAGGAAAGATACTTCCGACTAGGGATATGCCTCTACTACTTGGTAGACGTCCCTTTTACCTAGGACGTGACCGCTTTACGCTCGCTTCATTTTTAAAGGTTTTTATGTTCATGATGTGGGTCTATGCGTACAAGTGCAGATGCCTGCGGAGGCCAGAAGAGGGCTTCAGATCCCCTGAAGCCGACTGGTCACGTGACTGGCAGTTGTGGGCCACGTGACATGAGTGCCGGGAAGCAGGCTCAGATCCTCCGGTCCTCTCCAAGAACAACCACTGAACCACATCGCCAGCCCTACTCTATTATCATCATCGTCATTGTTGTTGTTAACATTATTTTATTTATTTACATTCCAGCCGCTGTACCCCTCCGGCCCCCATTCTCCTCTAAGAACTCCTTTGTGTGAATGGTGTTTGTGCCTTTGACTGCTCTTCATTACGTTGGGAGCTCTGACTCTTGGGTCCAAGTGTCTTTAGAGCTCCGGCAAGCATCTTTCACAGAGACCTCGGTAAAAGGCAAGGAGATACACACACACGCGCACACGCACACACACACGCACACACACACACACACACACACACACACACACACACACACACTTGGAGCTTGCAGACACAGTCTGGACTTCACGGGACCCGTGCTCTCACCTGTCTACAGTTCACCATCTCTTCCCTACCTCCAACCCCCGATTCCAATCTTCAGTTTGCTTTGTCTTTTGACATAAGGCTTCACCGAGTAGCCCAGGCTAGCCTTGAAATCACTCATTATGGCCTCCGCTTCTCTCGTACTTGCTGTCTACCTGCCTCGGACTCCTGAGTTGGCAGGACCCCAGGCCTTGTCACCAAGCCAGGTGCAAGGATAATTTGCAAAGACTTTGCTCTTCTGAAATCGGAAGGGTCTGAGTTCACAGTAAGTCAGGGCGGGTCCTAAAAAGGTTGATGCTGCTCATTGGAGCCCATGGGTTCCCACCAGAGGAGGTCAAAGAAAGAGGGGGCTGGCAGCCATCTGTAATCCCAGCACTCTTGACACAGAGATTCCCCCAGGACAAAGGGGACTAGTTCAACTACGCAAATCAGTGAGCTCTGGGTTCAAGTCAGAGACCCTGCTGAGTAAAGGAAGTGAAGAGGAACTTAGAGACTCCGTGTTAATCTCTGGCCTCTATACACGTCCACACACAGACGTCCCCACACACATGCAAACACACATACACCCACACATGAAAACCAGAGACACCCAGTAGGGATAAAGAAGTAGAAGTTGAGATGAAGAGAAAGCTTGTAGGTGCAGACTAGGGGCAGACTCAATGCTCACCCAGCCCACACGCCTAGCCTACAACCAACCCACGAGAGAGAATCATTGTCCCACAGGGCTGGTGAGGTACGCAGAACATCAGCTCTCGGGTAGGGGACTTGGGGGCAGAGCAAGCTGAGAGTGTCCAAGAGCTGGGAACATTCTGGGGCCCACTAACATCTATGAAGATAATAAAATAAGCTCAAACTACATTAAAATGAAGAGGTTTGGTGAAACAGAAACAAGGTGCTGGTTCTCCAATGGTGTGCACTGTTGTTTTTATGCTAATTCCCTATGTAAATCGTGGTCAGTGTAGAAGGTTCTTGTACACTGTTAGCCTGCCACTTCCTTTGCCTGGCTTTTGGAACCACGGGCTTTTCTACCTGGCCTCTTTGTTCCCCAAAATAACAGCTCTGAGACTTCTAGCTTTGGCTCATTTCTGGTAGCTCATAACTCCATTATCCTGTTTAAACTAATTTAAGTCTTGTCACACGGTTACCTTTCATCAGGTTCATGAATCTGTCTCCATCAGAATTAGGGGTGAATCTTCCCTGCACCTGACTCTATCCCAGAATTCCTCTCTCTCTGCCTTCTAATCCTGCCTCAGTTTCATTGGTCGAAGACTTTTTATTGACAGGTGATGTTTCCACACGGCACATAAGATATCCTCTTTACAGGTTCCCTAGATGCACATAACACATCCCGAGACAGGCTGGAGGGATGTGTCAGCCATCAAGCATGTCCCTGCTGCTCTTGCAGAGGACCCAAACCCAGTCCCTAGCACGCATGTCAGGGAGTACACAACTGTTTGTAACTGCAGCTCCAGGGGATCCGACACCCTACTCTGGCCTCTGTGGGCACTGCACTCGGATGCACGTAGACACGCACATGGGTTAAATATAAGTCTTCAGAAAAAGAACAGGGCAGGAGAATAACTTTTCTATGTTCACCATAGTCACAAGCATTAGAAGCCATTCTTAGCGTCTCGGTTGAGCGTGAAGCTAAGACATCAACTGAGGAAGCAGGTTGGAATCAACAGAACACACACGCACGCCCCACCACCGTCTCCTGAACAGAAGGTACACAAACTCCACTCTTCACCGGGCCTGGCTTTCCATGCTGACTGTGCCTGATTTTAAAGTGACGAGAGAGCCCCTTAATGATGAAGACTTTGCAAGCCATGTTTTTATTGGCGACTTAATGGATTTTTCAATGCGTCCCAGAGTCATTTCGCAATTATTGTCAGGTTTTTGTTTATCTGGCTGTAACCTGAATATTTCAATTCTCCCTCAAGGCTGTTAAATCTGGGTTAATAGTTGTGAGTCTCTCTTAGATCATCTCAACTAGAAAATGCCTTTCTCTTCTAAATGAGAATTAATGGTAGTTGGTGGGCAGAGGTTGTATTTTGCCTTGTGCACTAGGGTTGTGGGTAATAGGGTTCATTTCTTCTCCTGGACCCAGCAGGCAAATCTAGAGTGACCCTACCCCATTTAAAGGTGTTTAGCCACCACTGGCTCTTGATAACACACTTTTCTTGATCCTCTTGCCTTTCAAAAATGGTGGGATGCTGTTAGCCTAAAAACCACCAGAGCTGGGTGATGTGGTCAGTAAAGTGCTTGGCGTGCAAAGATGAGGACCCATGTGCCATTCCCAGAACACATGCGAAAAGCCAGGTACAGGGCTTCATTGCTTTGATTTCAACACTGTCAAAGTGGGGACAGGGAGGTCCCTGTGGCTGGTTGGCCAGTCAGCCTTGCCTCCTTAATGAGTTCCGGGAAATCAAGAATCAATCTCAAAAGGTAAGGTGCAAGGCCCCTGGGGAATGACGCCCCAGGTTGACACCCGGTGCACACACACACACACACACACACACACACACACACGCATACACACAGACACACACACACATACACACACACGCATACACATACACCACACACACACATACATACACCACACACACACATACACCACACACACACACATACACCACACACACACACATACACCACACACACACATACACCACACACACACATACACACACACACGAATACACATACACCACACACACACATACATACACCACACACCACACACACACACATACACCACACACATACACCACACACACACATACACCACACACACACACCACACACACATACACATACCACACACACACACATACACCACACACACACATACACTACACACACACACATACATATACACCACACACACACACATACACATATAACACACATACACCACACACACATACACCACACACACACCACACACACATACACATACCACACACACACACACACATACACCACACACACACATACACTACACACACACACATACATATACACCACACACACACACATACACATATAACACACATACACCACACACACACATTCATACACCACACACATACACATGCATACACATACATCACACACACACACGCATACACATACACATACACCACACATATACCACACACACATACATACATACACCACACACACACACGCATACACATACATCACACACACACGCATACACATACACCACTCACACACACACACACACACACGCACGCACGAACACACACAGGAACGTGCACCTACACACAAATGAATACATGCATACACAGACAGTATCTGGTCATGTTTGAGGCTTGACTAGAAAAACAAACAATGGGGTTGTGGATTTAGCTCAGTGGTAGAGCACTTGCCCAGCAAGCACAAGGGCCTGGGTTCGGTCCTCAGCTCAAAAAAAAAAAAAAAAAAAAGAAAGAAAGAAAGAAAAAGAAAAACGAGCAAGCAGGGAGTGGGAGAGAGAATGGCTTACAGTGTCTGCCAAATGAAGAAAGGGGACCAGAGAGCAGAGGAACTGAGAAAAGCAGAGTGGAGGCAGATTTCAGTAAATTAGGAAATGAAGGCTTCCAGGGGCGGAGACTGGATGGTGATGCAGGCCGTGGCTATGGGGGAGATGCTGTACAGCAGTCTCAGGAGACAGCCGCCAGGCTGATGGAGCCCCAGGCACTTGTGGAAGTGAGGCTGCCATGAGTGAGCTCAGCAAGCACCCGGTCTTCAGAAACCAACCAGTCCCCAAGAAAACATGCAGAGCCCACAGTTCAGTGTGACTAAGAAATCTCAGGTGACTGACTTTGGTCAGAGAAGTAGCTAAATGGCAACTCTACATAAATGATAAAGATTCTGACAGAGGGAGGCTCAAAATAAGGGGGCAGAGCAAGGATCACCAAGATAGTTCAGCAGGTAAGGTGGTTAAACCAAACCTGAAAACCTAAGTTAGCTCCCAGGACCCACAAAGTAGAGGGGGGAACTGATTCCCTCAAACTGACCTCTGACTTCTTCTATTCTCACCCCCTCCACACACACACAGAATTAAATACAATGTTGAATAAATAAATAAAAAGAACAATACTATCTGTGATAGCATCAAGAAAGTCAAAATACTTGAGAATAAATTCAACCAAAGATATATATTACCTGTCCACTGAAAAGTATAAGACATCATAGAAAGGCATTCTCTCTCTCTCTCTCTCTCTCTCTCTCTCTCTCTCTCTCTCTCTGTGTGTGTGTGTGTGTGTGTGTGTGTGTGTGTGTGTGTAGGATAATTGGGGTCCCATGTCTATTCTGCCTCAGGGCTCGGGCTGCTCAGGGAGGCTGCACATGGGAAGTTTGACTATGTTTAACCTATGCTGCTGGCAGTGTCAGGTTGTGGGAAGTCGCAGGTCACCCCTCCTGGGATGGGGAAGTTTAGTCTGAGCAAAGGACACAGCCAGAGCTGGCCAGGGGTCTCCAGTCCTGCTAGGAGGCTGTGGCCATCTGGTTCTCAAGCTCTTGGGCATCCAGACACTACTGGGATGCCTCAGAAGGGCTGAGAACGGACTGGGGGCCCCTGTAGGGCTGGATTTAGCCTGGGGCTGAGGGGGAAATGGGGGAAGCTCTGGCTGGCCCCACAGGGATAGTCCTTGGCTTGACTGCAGCAGGCTTAAGGTAAGTGGCAGGCTCCGCTGGGAGCACAGGGAGGTCTTTGGTGGCTAAATAGGGGAAGACCTTCTTTGTAGCTCCCTATGGCAGATCCCGATGAAAAGAGACAGTCCATGGTTTTGAGGCATTTATTGTCATGGTGGAAAGTGGATGAGTAAAACGGTACCCCACTTCTCAGAGTGGGCCTGAGATTAAACGCCTTTTGCATATAGGAGTGTCTGGGGAAGGAAATGCACTGGCTAAGCCTCCAGGCCTTTAGGTCCTCATTATAATGGACATCCGTCTTGAGCCTATGTGACCTGTGGTCACTTCCTCTACCTGTGAAGGGGATTGGGGTGTTGCCCTTATGTGACTGATGGTCACAGATCTATGGAGAGCTGTGGCTAGTGACAGGGGCCTGGTGAAATGCCTACTGTCCCTTCAGGGTCTTCAGGGTTCAAGCCTCCTCAACCAGGAACCAGGGTGTCTTTCAGTGTGTGTGTGTGTGTGTGTGTGTGTGTGTGTGTGTGTGTGTGTACATATATATATACATATACATATGTATATATATATATATATCACTGATATATACATTTCACTGAAAATATATATATTTCAGAAATTGAAACTACAATTCTAGAATTGATTTGAAAACAGAGGAGATGCAGCATAGGCCAAAGAGTGTTGATTGCCAAGAATTAAATTGAAAACACACACTGCACTCCAGTACTAAAGCCCACTCCACAGCTACAGTAATCCCACTCTATGTGGGCCAGGGAGGTGAGCCAGAGGGTTAAAGAGCTTGATATGTAAATGTGAGGTCCAGAGTTCTGAATCCCACATACATGCCACACGGGCATGGTGACACACCTATGATTCCAGCCTCAGAAGTCAGAGACAGGGGAGGCACTAAGGCAGGCAAGCTGTCAAGGCTAACTACATCTAGCTTTGGCTGACAGACTCTGCCCCAGTGATTAAGATAAACTGCAATTAAGAAAGAGTTCTAGTATCGGCATCCGTCCTCCACATGTGGGCTGTTATCTGCAAACATACCCGAAACATGCAAAAACATACATACACACACACACACACACACACACACACACACACACACACACACAGGGGCTGTGGGGAAGAAGAAAGAGAAAGAGTGGTTCAATACAATACTAGAAGAAAAGGACCCAGGGATCAGTGGAATAGCATTGAAAGCCCCTAAATAAATTGTCCACATTCACAGCCAACTGGTTTCTGACAAGGGTGACATGAGAGTCTTTTCAACGAAGGATGCTGAGACAACTAGATACCCACATGAAAAAGAGTGGATTCAGACATATCCCTTAGATCATCTAGGAAAAGAGCTCGAAATGGATCAAAGACCCAACTAAATATAAGAGCAAAACCCATGAAAGTCAGAAAACACAGGGAGGGAGGATGTTCCTGACCTTGGCGCTGGCGATGATGGTTTCTTAGATACATCAAAAGTGCCAACAAACAAAGAAAAACCAGATCGTTATCAAAATTAAAGATGCTTTGTGCTTCAAAGGACACTGTCAATGCTGTGAAACACACAGGATAGAGCAAAGTGTTAAGTGTTCGACCTCCATCTGAGAAACTCCCGTGTCCAGATGTGTAAAGAATTTTTCACATCTCACAGATGACAGGGAAAGAGGGGAGGGGGAGGAAAGGGAGAGGGGAGAAGAAGGGACGGAGAAACAAAGAAAAGTGGAAGGGAGGAAGGGGAAGAGAAGGAAGGAAGGAAATAGGAAAGAGAGAGGTGGGGGGAGGGAACACTCAACTCATTTTTAAAAACAGGCAGAGGTGGGTGTGTTCCCAAAGAAGGCATGAAACATCCAGTATGCTGTTGAACACCATTAATTATCAGAGAAACTCACATCAAAACCACAATAGCCAATTCTCACTCTCGAGGATGGCTAAAATAAAAATCAGAGCAGACAATCACAAGATTTGTCCCGTTTTGTTACAGCGAGTATAAACTAGTGGTTGCTTTGGAAGATGATTTGACAGTTACTGAGGAAGTCACAGACAGAGTTACCATAGGACTACAAATGAGCAGCTCCTGGAAGGTACACACCTGAGAAAAGTGAAAACTCTGTGGCTTGTGTCTTACTGGGGAGACGTGAGCAGACTCTACACACGCCAGACAGGGCTCCGACAACAGATCAAAGAAACACTTGCACCCAAGCTTAGCTCAATGAAGCACTGAGTCTTTGGGGGTTACTGACAATCGCAGATGCATGGATACTTGCAGGAGCAAGGTTGATGCACACTCAGATGCTTGTGTAATGATGTATGAAACCTCCCTGCAAAACCTACAGGCAGCTCAGCTGGTCAGAGTCCTCTTTCTCCATCATGTTACTGTTTATGACTCCCCCACTAGTTAGAAAAATCTTGTTAAATTTCAGGAACTTCCTGGGACTTGTGTCTTAAGGAGCCTCTCATATAAAGGGATGTTTTCAATTTGGAGGAGCACACACACAGACACACACACACACACACACACACACACACACACACACACACACACACACTGTGACTTTCCATGGCAGTGTGATTCAGTGCTCCAAAGTGGAAATATGGAAACAATCCACATGCCATTAGGTGGTAAATGAAGGCAAGGGAATGTTGTGTAATCACAGGAGAGGAGATGAGTATCAGGTGGGACAATTAGAGAAGACAGGGAGGAAAAGATTAAATCACAGAAGGTGTGGCTTGGAAAGGTGAAGCCACAACACTCTGGAGGTAGGCAGATGAGTATCCTGTCTGAGAGGAGAATATTTGAACCAATGCTTTGGAAGCAGGGGACCCGAACATGAGGAATGTGGAGAAGTCACAGCTGGCAGACTTCACCAAGATAGCTCCTGACCCAGACCCGGAACAAAACGGTAGAGTTTTTCCAATGCTCTACCTCCTAAAGGTTGATATCCTCCAAAGATGGTGTCAGCGATGGGGACCAAAAATGCAAAACATGAGCCTGTGAGAATCATTTCATTCATTCCACAATATCCATCATCTTTCAGACCACAGGGTTCTTCACAAAAGAATCTGGGTACCAGCCCGTGAGCCCGGCAGAATTTCTTTACATAGATGTGAAAATCCCACCAAGAGCTCTTAGCTGTTCTGGTGGTTTGAATAGGACATGCAAACTCATGTGTCTGAAGGCTTGGCTCAAGGGGAGTGGCACTGTTAAGAGCTGTGGCCTTGTTGGAGTGAGTTTGTCACCACAGAGGCAGGCTTTGAAGTTTCCTATGCTCAAGCTAGGCCTAGTGTGGCAGCCTCGCGCTGCTGCCTGGAGATCAAGATGTAGAACTCTTAGCTCCTTCTCCAGTACCATGTCTGCCCACATGCCACCGTGCTTCCTGCCATGAAATAATGTAAGCTAGGTAGTCCCACTTAAACGTTTTCCTTTATAAGAGTTGCCATGACCGTGGTGTCTCTTCACAGCAGTACAACTCTATGACAGCTGTCAACTTGACACAGCCTAGAGTCGCCTGAGAACCGAGTCTCAAAATGAGAAATGGCCCGCATTACATTGGCTGGTGTATATGTCTGTGGGAGAATGTTAATGAATGTGGGAGAGCCAAGCCCACTGTGGGCGGCACCATTCCCTGGGCCTACTGTGGGCGGCACCATTCCCTGGGCAGATGGCTCTGAGCTGTATGAGAAAGCTAGTTGAGCATGGACCTGAGAGCAGTCCAGTAAGCAGCACTTCTGCGTGGTTTCTCCCTCAAGTTCTTGCTTGTGTACCTTCCCAACTTTCCTCAGTGATGGATTGTGACCTGAAGTGTTAAGATACAATCAACTTGGGGTTGGGGATTTAGCTCAGTGGTAGAGCGCTTGCCTAGGAAGCACAAGGCCCTGGGTTTGGTCCCCAGCTCCAAAAAAAAGAACCAAAAAAAAAAAAAAAAAGATACAATCAACTCTGTCTCTTCCTCTACATTACTTTTGGTCGGGTTTTTAAATCACAGCAATGGAAATAAAACTAGAACACTACCCCTCCTTACCTGCCCACTCTGGTGCCAACATAGCCCGGACTGGTATCTGATTCTTGCTGGTTTTAGCATGGAGGGCCTCATGGTTTTCATGCCCTAACAGACCTCAGAACGGGACCTCTGACTCCGAGCAGCATTAAGCTCTGCTCTTTAAACATCTGGGTCACAGATATGCTCAGTTAATTAATGTTCTTAGCGCCGCTCATTTGCCTGCTGGATAATAGATTGATTCATAATTTCAATAAGCAGCTGTGTATATCTTTCCCCGGAACAAAAAGGCAGCCTGCTGTCATTCATCAATTTGCATTTGGGTGAATTGAAACACACTCGAGGCAGCGTTGTTGAGGGAGGAGAAGGGAGGGCTTCTGGGTTTCTTACCATTTTACCTCGAACAATTACTCTGATTTGGAACTAATTTGCGTATGGAGCACACATTCATGGCGCCTCTCTCAAGGACACTTAATAAGCTCACTATCGTCAAGGGGAGCAGGAAGGGCTCCCTTTGGGAGATCAGAGCCAAGGGTTTCTGAGTAGCTTTCACCAGGAGATGAGAAGCCCTCCAGAAAAATCTTATCGCAAGAGGAGTCACTCGTGTTTCTGAGCAGTCTCCTCGTGTAGTGGTTCATTTGCTCACTGCTTGACAAGAACACCCCACAACAAAGCACAAAGAAGGAAGGGCTTGCTGGGGCCTCACAGCCTAAGGTACAGCAATGGTGGGAAAGGTTCCATGGCATAATGGTGGCCGGTGACACAGTGAGGAAACAGAGGGAAATGAGAGCTAGCGTTTAGCTCACTCTCCTTTTTTTTTTTTTTTTTTTTTTTTTTTGGTTCTTTTTTTCGGAGCTGGGAACCGAACCCAGGGCCTTGTGCTCTCACTCTCCTTTTTAACGAGTCCAGAATCCCAGGCTGAGAATGGTGCCCCCCACACACACATTCAGGGTGGGTCTTTTTATATCAGTTAACTCCCAGAAAAACCCTGACAGACACGCCCAGAAGTTTCTATCCTAGAAGATTCAAGACCCTGTCAACTTGGTGATTGAAGGTAGTCCTTGTATTCTGTTATTTTCTTGGTTGATTCCTAAGTAGAACTTCCCAGACTCTCTGGAAGATCCAGGGATATTTTTCCAACAGTCTACAGTCCAACACCTCTTCTGTTTAGCTGCTAAGCCGCAGGAGTCTGACATCTGTGTACCTGTTAGGTGACAGGGAGCCAGCCCGATGTCTTCGTGTCTCAGTTTATTCTCCTATTGCCTGGGAGCCCAACCTCTCCGCACGGGATCCTTTCGGGGGAAACATTTCATAGCTGGATCACAGTGTAGGCCCGTGTCACCAAACCATTTAGCTGACCCATCCAATCATTAGCGATAGTAAGTGTACATTTTGTTATGCATCACTCACTATTACAGAGATGCTGTCCCTGTGATGGACTCCGTCTCGGGAGAGACGTCAAGCCATACCATCTCCGTATCAATTAGCGAGTACTGCATAGTAGTGATAGGATCTATTACCACGGGGTTGTGAAATTACGTTATTTATTCCTTATATACCAATTATAATATAAAGTATACCTTAAATATTTAGCTAATGTAACTAGTTGCCTAGACAGTTCTATTATCTGGACCAGTACCATTGCTTAAATATAGGGAGTGTCCCCTGAAAATGAGTGTATGTTGAAGGCTTCGAGCTCTAACCTAATCAACTGTCTGATGCATTGATGGATCCACAGGTCCATGACATCGTGGGGGAGTGGTTTGAATTAGGATGTCATCTTAGTTGGAGTTTCATGGCTGTGAAGGGACCCATGACCCAGGCAACTCTTATGAAGAACAGCATTTAGTTGGGGGCTGGCTCACAGTTTCAGAGGTTCAGTCCATTATCACCATGTCAGGAAAAAATGGCGGCAGGCAGGCATATTTGGTGCTGGAGACAGAGCTGATAGTTCTACATCTTGATCCGAAGGTAGCAGAAGGAGTCTGTGTACCACATTGGGCATAGCTTGAGCTTTGAGATGGCAAAGCCCACCTCTGCAGGGATACACTTATTCCAACAAGTGTCCTAATATTACCACTCCCTATGGGCCAAGCATACAGACACTATGAGAGCCATTGCTATTCAAACCACCACAGCGGTGGTGCTTCACAGGAAGGAGTAGGTCGCTTGTGATTGCAAGGTCGTGTTCCCACTCACCTCTCTGCTCTTGGCTTTCCTGGCCATCATGAGGTAAGAGGCTTTGCCCCGCTCCCATGCTGCCCTCCACACAGAGAACATGCCAGAAACAGCAAAGCCAAGTGCCCTGAACCAAAACCTGTGAATCCATGAGCCAAGTCAATCTCTCCTCCTTTAAATACTGGGCTCGATGTCTCCTCACGGGTGACAGACAGCTGTCGGAGCTGGCTTTGTCTGGGCTCATTAGGCATCTTCTGTAAGTCCATGGCCTGGCTGAGCTACAGAGAGAGTTCTAGGGCAGCCTAGAGATATCCTGCCTTCAAGTCAAACACTGAAGAGTGGTTGTGCTTGCTTTGAATGCTCGAGGCCCTAGATTCAATCTCCAATACCAGGCAGGAAGGTGATAAGAGAAGGACAGAAGGGGGGGAAGAATGGAAGGAAAGAAGGAAAAAAATGAAGGGGAAGGAAAGAGAAGGTAAGAAAAGTAGGAAGATGGGAAGGAGGAAGGGATGGAGAAAGTGATGGAGGACTAAGGAAGAGAGGTTAGGGGAAGGGAACAGGAGGGGAATAAAAAGGGGAGGAGAAGGGAGCTGTGATGTGGTGTATCATGTCCGTGTTCAGCTAGCCCAGTGTCCCTCTAGAGCAGGCTATCCTATGTGCTGGACTCGGAGGAGACAACTGTGGAACCAACAGAAAGCTGAGGTAGAGCCGGCACCTGAGCCACAGTGCCTTGTGGTCTTACCCTTTCCTCTCTCTTGCCACCTTCTCTCCTGTACAGCTCGCCCGCTACACCAAGGAAGGCTTCCTGCACTTGGGTGCTCTGGGGACCACCACTCTCCTCCCTGATACCCGCTGCCTGGTAGACAACTCCAAGAGCCGGTTGCCGCAGCTCCTGGATTGTGACAAGGTCAAGAGTAGCTTGTACAAGCGTTGGAACTTCATCCAGGTGAGCTCTCCAGGGACGGGGCTGGGGGAGGAGCAAGTGCAGATGCTGCCAGATGGCCACAGGATAGTTGGTGTCCCCAAGACTCCCCACGCAGTGCCACTGGGCAGCCAGATCTGCCAGCCCTAGGCCAAGATCATGGACCCAATTCTAGGAGGACTGGAGGCACAGTCCACCTGATTCCATCTCTAGTGTTGAGGCTGCTTACGACAAGTCTTTAGAGTGGATTCCTGAACATTTCTAAGCACTCTCAGTCAGGATTGAGAAAATCGGATCTCAAACAAACCCAGGAATTTGTGTGTGTGTGTGTGTGTGTGTGTGTGTGTGTGTGTGTGTGTGTGTATTCTCCTGTGTATGCAGGTACACATGTACATACATGTGGAGGTCACAAACAAACCCTCAGGCACTACCTTGTTTGTTATTAGTTTTTTTAAGATTCTATTTTTATTGTCTCTTATGTGTGGGTGCACACGAGTGCAGTGCTCACAGAGGCCACAAGGGGGTTTCAGAGCCTCTGGAGCTGAAATTACAAACTGTGGGAGGTATGGAGTGGTCGGGCTGGGAACTGAACTTAGAGCCTCTGGAAAGCCAGCAAAGGCGTTTAACAGCTCAGCCATGCCTCTACCCCCTGCAGCTCCAACTTTGGTGGATTTGTTGTTCTTTTTCATTTGTTTTTGAGACAGAGCTCTCACTGGCTTGGAACTTCCCAAGCAGGCTAGGCTGGCCAGCCAGTGAGGAGCGCCAAGGGTGCTTCTGTCTGCACATTACCATCCCCAGCTTTTGTATATCAGTGCTGGCAATCAAATACTCAGGTCTGCATGCTTACATGCCAAGCATGTGTACACACACACACACACACACACACACACACACACACAGAGCAGTGAGAGGACAACAATTTGTGGGACTTAGTTCTTCTCTTCCATCACTTGGGTCCCAGCCAGAAATGGAGCTCATGACACCAGGCTTGGCAAGCTATATCACTATCCTGCCCCCAGGCAACCTCTATTCTGCCCCAGTCATCACCACTCAAACTGGGCGGCCCCTTTGGGCCCTTCCAATGTGGAAGCATGTGGGTGCGATTTGTTCCCCCCAAGAGAAGACAAATATACAGGAGCTATGGTGAAGTTTCTCTGTCTGCCTCTCTCCTTGCTTCTTTCCTTTCTTTCCTCCCAGAATGGAGCCATCATGAATAAGGGCACAGGGCGCTGCCTAGAAGTGGAGAACCGGGGCCTGGCCGGTATCGACCTAATCCTTCGGAGCTGTACAGGACAGAGATGGACAATCAAGAATCCCATTAAGTAGATGGACAGAAGGAGGGCACATGGAGCCCAGACCCACGGCGGGGCCTGGTCATCCTCAGAACCAGCCACACGGTGGAGAGACAGCAGGCACCCAGAGGATGCTCTGTGGACCTCTCAGGGCTCCTCCAGGGCAGCCCCGGACAAAGGTGTTAAGTCCCCCTCAGGCGTTCTGCCTGTATACTTTGAAGATTTCCCCCTCACTCTTATCTGGGGACCAAGAGCTGCAACTTCTGGGTACTAAGGGGTGAGGCTGCTCATATCTCTCCACCGTATCATCTACCCCAGCATCAGCAGCTGGGACTGGCAGGGTCCCTCTTCCTCTCCTCCTCCTCTTCTTCCTCTTCTTCTCTTCCTTTTCCTCCTCCCATTCTCTTTCTCTTCTCTCTCTTTTCCTCCTTCCATTCTCTCTCTTACCCTCTCTCCTTTCTTTTCCTCCCTCCTTCCCTTTTCTTCCTCCTCCTACCCCCTCTCTCTTCCCCCTCTTTTCCTCCCTCCCTCTTCCTCCTCCTCCCATTCTCTCTCTCTTCTCCTCTTTCCTTCCCTCTTCCTCCTCCCCTTCTCTCCCCCCTCTCTTCCTCCCTCCTGCTCCTCCTCCTCTTCCTCCCCATTCTCTCTCTCTCCCCCCTCCTCTCTTCTCTTCTCTTCCCCCGCCCCATTCTTTGCTGCAGCTGCTTTGTGTAATTCACCCTGGACCTCCAAGACATGGGGGTCAATGATGGCTTTAGCCACATCCTAGCTCCTCCCTCTTGGAGAAGCAAGCAGTGAGACCCCCAAGGCTTCATTTCTCCTGAGGACACTTTGGCCCAGAGGCCTGTTTGCATCCCAAGGCAGCAGCCACTCGAGACCTTCCCAGTAAGGTGGCTTTGGGACAACGGTTCTGGACTCCTCTGGATTGTTCCTGAGGTTCCCTGTCCCAGTCACCTGGAGTCCTAAATACGAACAACATCAGCACTTGAGCCTGTGTCTGGAGAGAGCCGGAAGTCTGCTGAGCATGCTGGATGCTCTCAGCATCTGGCTGGGACAGCTCCGCCTGCCAAGGGTGAGGTGCTCTCTGGTTTTGTGGAGCAGCAAGGGTCTTCCGTGCAGGACATAAGGACTGAAGATGGGCACAGGGCCCTCTGCGACGCTTACTGCTCAGTTCATTTCACCCCATGCTTTGCTGACTGATGGGGGACAGAAGCGGCCATTTTCCTCTTTTAAGAGTGACTGCTTCTTTCCAATTGCCCTCTGGTTAGGGTGCACTTATAAATCAGAGTTAATATATGGATGCGTCTGCATGCACGGGGAAGCGAGAGAGTGCCTGCCTGAGTGATGCGTGTGGCTGGGTGTGTGTTTGTGTGCTTGAGTGTGTGAGTGTGCTCAAGAACTAGTCTTGGGCTTGTAGCTTCATTGCTCAGTGGATAGGGACAGGGATGCCTAGAAGAATGGGGGTGGGCATGTCCCTGGATCACGGGCCCAGGGGACATGGCTGGGTTTTATGTGCTAGGGTACCCTTTCTCTATCCCCTCCCCCAATCCCTTACTGTCCTTGGCCATCTTCTGCCCAGAGCCAAACCCTGTAGGTGCCCAGTGTGGGATCCAGTATCTCATGTGGTGGTATCTTTATTGGTGATCATCTCCTCGCCCCACCCTACCCCCACCTTGTGAAATAAATATGTCAGCAATCCCACAATGCAACCTTCGGCCTCATCCGCTCTTTGGGTTTTGTATTGTTTGCTTTTGTTGCTGTTACTTTGCAGTTGGGGTTTAAATCGAACTCAAGTACTCTACCCCCAAAATCCATATCCCCGACAAATAAGCTTGACTCTTCCCATACCCAATGACAATAGGAGAATTTCTGAGACACAGTGAAGCATTTTTGGGGTTTAAAGGCAGTTGAAGCTTGTTCTGTTTGGAGACAAAGCCTCAGTCTAAAAGACCAGGGATAGAAATGCCCTGACAATAAAGCAGGTTAGGGGAGGAGAGGGTTTACCTGGCCCATAATTCCAGGTTACAATCGATCATTTCAGGGAAGTTGAAGCAGGAATCTGAAGCATCTGGTTACGTTTATGTCCACAGTCAAAGTCAGAGAGAAATGAATGCATGTGTGTTTGCTTGTGTTCAACTCAGCTTCTCTGCTTTTATAAAGTCCAGGGTTTCCTGCCTAGGGAATGGTATTGCCTACAGTGGGTTGTGTCTTCCCAAATGGATTAACTTCACTAAGACATCTTAGACCTTCCCAGTATAGACTATTCCTATTGAGACTCTCTTTCTGGGTGATTCTAGATTGAGTCAAGTTGACAATTAAAGTTAATCATCATTGCCACCATGCCTGTGTGGATTTGGTCTTCTTAAAGGTAAAATAAACAAACAAACAAACAAACAAACAAACATACAAATAAATTCTCACAGATTAGGGCAAACCCTACTTACTCTTACACACAACATCTATTTAAGCCTGCACAGAACTTGGTATTTGACACTAGTTCACCCTCTCCCTTGCTGACCTCAGGTTAAGAAGCCAAGTTGTTCAGAAAGCACCATCTTAGTTGATACACACACACACACACACACACACACACACACACGCACTCGTGCATGTGCGCGTGCACATAGAGACAGAAAGAGAGGCATACACACACACAGATGTAGATACAGATATAGATGTAGATTTAAATATCAGTGGCCATATTCCTCATGTGTCCTTTGAGAACTGGGCTATGACATCACACTCATGGAAAACATGTATCTTCAGTTGTCACATTAAGTACTAGAGTCTGAGAACTTCCGGTTCATGGAGCAATGGAGACAGGGAGGAGAGAGTTGGCAGGCCAGAGAACATGCGTTGGGCTCTTGTATAAACCAACTCCTGAGGTTGCATCCACGTGGGGGTACAATGGTGAATGTCACGGGACTTCAATACCACAAGGCAGTAGGGCAGGATGGCTGGCTGGTTGGCTTGCAACATGGTGGTAAATGTTGGGTTTGGTCTCTTGTGGGGCTAATTCCTCATGTGTATCAGTACCCAGACTTTAAATCTGAGCACAGGTCATTGGTCCAAGGGTTCTGGAGCTGGGCTGGCCACTCCTGTAAGCATTCATGTCAATAATTTTCTCCCAAAGTCTGGGGAACAGCAGCCCAGGTCAACCTATGGTTCTATCTGGTGACATGAGTTGAAAGTGATTGGAGGCCAAAGAAGAAGAGAGGAACTAGTGAAGCCAGAGAGAGGGGTCAGAAGAGAAAGGATGATGTGGTTTGAGTGTGAAAAGTCCCCAGAAGGTTCATGTGGTTGAACACTTAGTCCCTAGGTAGCAAAAAGTGGTGAACCTTACTGGAGGATATGAGTCACTGAGGAGTGAGCTTTGAAGGCCTTTGTTTTTACTAGGGTACATGTGTGCATGCCCACATTTGTGTGCACATGTATACATGTAACACAGAACATGTGGAGGTCATCTTTGGTGTTAGTCCTTACCCTTCTACCATGTTTGAGGCAAAGCCTCTTGCTGTTCGTCACTGTTTATGCCAGGATACCTGGCCCAAGACCTTCTGGGAACTCTCCTGCCTCTGCCTCCCATCTCACTGTAGAAGCACTGGGATTACAGATGAGTGCCACCACAGTCAGCTTTACAGGGGTTTGGGGGGATCTTGCGCAGCAAGTGCTTAACCGACTCAGCTATCTTCCCTAAGACTCCTATGGTGCAAAATGCCCCAGCATCTCTCTACTTCTAAACTATGGATACAATGTACCCAGGCAGCTCACAACCCTGGCGCCATAATGGACTCTATGCCTTCTCAAACCATGAGTGGACATTGGTTTTTGGTTTGGTTGGGTTTTTTTTTGTTTGTTTTTTTAAATCAGGTGTTCTGTTACAGCAAGAAGTAAATTTGGTAACACAGAGCCCTGGGAAAACCTTCGTAACCAAGTCCTTCAGGGTGTTGGGATGTCCCAAGAGTGCCATCTTGCTCAGTAATAGCAAAGCAGCAAGCTTCATGCAACTCAAAGAAAGCTTGTGATCTTTCACCAAAGACTGGTATATGGCATAGTTTAACAAGGGCTGTATCATTTTCTCACTCTCATGATCACTTTGGCCTCAGAGATGGGTATGGCTGAGGGTGCTGGACTATGGTAGTCCAGTTCACTGCCCCCTCTTCTTCCTCATATTCTCCCCCACACACTCCTGTCTATGATCCTTTCTAGGTCTTCTGTCCATTTGATCTCTTAATCTCACAAAAAGTATATCTGGCAAATGTCCAAACTATCAAAGCTTGTGTCTTTGAAACTATGCATTGTGTCTCAAGTGTTTTCATGATGACCGCACTAAACTCTGGGGTCTAGAAAAGTATCAACAAGAAGGTGGGCATGGTGAAGCATGTCTGTGATCCCAGCCTTCAGGAGGCTGAGGCAGAAGGTAAGCCGTGAGTTTGAGGCCAGTTATTTTGTTAGCACCAGGCCACCTGGGAATGTATGGCGAGGCCCAGTCTCAAAAGCCAGGAAGGAGAAACAGTGAAAGGAAGGGGAAAAGGGAGGGAACCAAAGCAAAAAGGAAGGGAGGAAGGGAAGGAGAAGTGATAAGAGAGAGAAGAAAGGAGAAGGGAGAAGAGAGGAAAAGGAAAAAGGAGAAGAAAGGAAGGGGAGGGGGAAGTAGGGAAGGGGCAGCCATAGACAAAGCAGAGGCAGCAGTGTGGGAACTGGAGGCCATCTTGCCATCTCTACTGGGGTTGCTCTACTCATCTTGTTCACCTAATGCATTTCTCACTGGTAATGGAAAACATCCCCATTTTACAAAGTGAGCCCCACTAGGCCAGGCCACTCTGCTGGGACCATGAAAGCATAGACTGCGCCCAGTTTATGAACCAAACTCCTTCCCTGCACCTTTCCAGACCACTTCTAAGGGACAGATTAATGACAGCTGAAGGGGCGGGGACAGATTAATGACAGCTGGAGGGGCGGGGACACATTAATGACAGCTGGAGGGGCGGGGACACATTAATGACAGCTGGAGGGGCGGGGACAGAATGACAGCTGGAGGGGCGGAGCTGTTGGAGCCTGCTGAGGTGGCCAGGTGGTGGTTTGCTGGAAGCCCGCTCACCGCCAGCCTCCTGTTCTGATCGATCAGGGCCTTAGATCCCTTCCTGCTGGCTCTTCCTTTCCTTCGAGTCCTCGGCTACAAAATCTACCGTTTTCATCGATCACATAACTTTTCTAGATCTAAGTTAGGGGCCCGACGGGAGATTTTTCACTCTGGAAAACCACTTCAGTGCCAGCTGACAAGTGTATTTAATCACTTCTCCTGTGGGGGTGCTTTGCGCAATTCCTTTCAGAGATTAAAGCCAGGCTGTGGTGGCGCACACCTTTTATTCCCAGCACTTGGGAGGCAAAGCAGGTGGATCTCTGAGTTCGAGGACAGCCTGGTGTACAGAGTAAGTTCTAGGGCTAAGCCAGGGCTACACAGAGAAACCCTGTCTTGAAGAAAAAGGAATTATTAAAGATATATACAACATGCACAGAGAGAGAGAGAGAGAGAGAGAGAGAGACAGAGACAGAGACAGAGACAGAGACAGAGAGGGAGGGAAGGGGGAGAAAGGGAGGAGAAGGAAGAGGAAGGAGAAGGAGAAGGAGAAGGAGGGGGAGAAAAGGGGAGGGGGAGGGGAAGAAGGAGGGGGAGGGGAGGGGGAGGGGAGGAGGGGAGGGGGAGGGGAGGGGGAGGGGAAGAAAGGGGGAGGGGAGGGGGAGGGGAAGAAAGGGGGGAGGGGAGGGGGAGGAGGAGAAGAAGAAGAAACTTAATTTAACAGAATGTTTAAGAGGCTGGAGAGAGAGCAGAGAGGTTGCTCAGTGGTTAAGAATACTTCCCGCTCTTACACACGATCCAGTTTCAGTTCCCAGTACTCATGCCTCAGTTCACACAGGCAACTCTAGTTCCAGGGAATCTGATGTCATCTTCAGCCTCTGTGGCTGCTGTGATGCATCTACCTCTGTCTCCAGAGAGATGGGTTTAAAAGGCATTCATCATCATGCTCAGGACTGCCTGGAGTTTTAGTTTAAAAGCCTAGGGTCTAAAGGGATGGCTCGGTGGTTAAGGGAGCTTGCCGCTCTGGCACAGGACCTGAGTTCAGTTCCCAGCACCCACACACCAACGCGTACACGCACCACCTGTACACATACACACACACACATATTCGTCTACGCTCAAACGTGAAGAGAGCAAGGAGAGCGGGTGGGAAGGGTAAAAATCACACTCAAATGTATTCAGAATCTGCAAGTTGTGATAAATAAACAAATTTCATGATCTCTGCCCATTGTTTAACTCATATTTGAGGAGTTGGAGAGATGGTTCAGTGGTTGTCGCTCTTCCAGAACTCTTCCAGAGTTCAGTTCCCAAACCACACCAATCAGCGATCAGGTCACAACTACCAGCTCGATGGGTTCTGGTGCCCTCTTCTGGCAGCTGGGGGCATTGCATGCACATGAACCTAACTCCCGACATACATATATATCATTTAAATTAAGGACCTTAAAAACTGAAATCCTTAGAACTCGTATTTGAGAGATAAAAGAAGATACGATTTCTTGACACCCCTGTTCCTGGGTTGGCATGGGCCAGGAAGGGGAGGAGGCGGGACTAGGCACACAACATGGGCAGATCCTCTTACACTTCCCCTTTAAGGGGCCAACTGGTGGATCTTGCATATGCTACCTCCAGCTTGACTTCTCCGCTCCCCACTGACACTGGCCCACAACACCAACTGCTCAAGCAACGAGTGCCAAGGAGTAGAACGAGAAGCCAGAGAGGGACTGTACGTGCTGTAGATGTTTCCAGGACTCAGGAGGGCTGCCACTCCGCACTCATGTTACCACTACTCCTTAATAAGTTATCAAGGGCTCCTATTGCACAAGATCAAAATCTCATCTACTCTACCTGCCCTGTATGGGTTTCTCTCCTTGATGCTGTGGTAAAACACCCGAGAAAAGCAACTTAAGGGCGGAAGAGTTCGTTCTGGTTCATGGTTTGAGGGGATACGGTCCATCGTGGAGGGAAGGCAGGGTGGCAGGCGCGTGAGGCAGCTGCTCCCATTGCGTCCACAGTTGGGAAGCAGAGCTCAGCTCGATTCCTCTGTATTCAGTCCAGGACCTTAGATCACTGGATGACACCGCTCATGGCGGGTCTTCTCACCTCAATTAATTCAACTTAGCAACTTCCTCCTCACAGATGGGTCCAGAGGTTTGTTTCTACCATGATTACTGACCCTGTCGAGTTGACAAGATTAACTATTATGTTTCCTATGTATGACCAATATATCCTGGAGATGGGTTATCTTAGGGCAGAAAGCATTTCCTGACAGGGAGTTGACAAAGCCCAGAAGAACTTAGGCAATGTGCCTTACTGCCCAGCCCTCCGAGGTACTAAGGCGTCTTCTGTCCATCAGTAGTAAGCAGCCACTGAAGATCACAATCTGATATTATCACGGTGTGGTCCGCCTGGAATCTCAGCACTAGAAAGAATGATGAAGGCAGATTAAAAGCGAAAAGTCCAGCCTGGGCTACCCAGTGAACTCCAGGGCAGCCTGGGCTATACTAAGCACATGTGTGTGTGTGTTATGGTTCAACAAGAAATATCTCCCGCAGGCTATTGCATTTGAACACATGCTCCCCAGCTGATGATCCCCAAAAGGCAGCTATTGTTTAGGGAAGGTCGTAGAGACTTTCCAGCATGGTATCTACATGGTGGATGGAGGCATTGGGGGTGAGCCTTGAGGATGAGGTTTGTAGCCCAGCCCCATTCTGGTCCCAGCTTTTGTTTCTCCTGATTTACCACGAGGGGCGTCACCACCATCTACTTCTGTCATTGTGAGTTCCACTAAGTCCTCCCTACCATGATGGACTGATGCTGCAAGCCGAGATAAAACCTTGTAACTTTAAGAAGCTTCAGTCTTATGTTTTATCACAATCACAAGCAGTGCAATAAAGGAACAAACACCTCGAGGATCAATGTGCCTTCTTCAAACTGTTGTCTACACCTGGGAGGGAGGACCAACTACTCTACTGATCACAAACACCTCAGTGTACCCAGTTTGTTTTAGCCACCACCCCACCCCCAGGAGAAACGACTGACTGTCCTGGATAGGAAATTTTTTTTTCAGGACGAAATAGATACTGTTGAAAAGTTTTTAGTTGGAGTTTCTTTTCTAAAACGAATTCCGATTTTTCTTAGACTCAGTTTCCCAACAGGGAAAGGCCTGAGAGGAGGACTGGAGAGGGAGTCTAGCCATGAGTGAAAAGTGGGTCCTGCTCTTGAAGAGGATGTGAGTTTGGTTCCCAGAACCCTTACCAGGCAGCTCACCACTACCTGTAACTCCAGCTGCAAAGGATCTGATGCCCTCCGATGCCCTCTTCTGGTACCCAAGCACACTGCATATACGTGAACATATCTAATATCCCCCACCCTCTACGCATAAGTAAAAATACACAACTCTTTACAGACCTTGAGAGAACAATTCTCAACTTCATCTGAAGACAAAGCAAAACACCCAGAACAGCAAAAACAATCCTGTACAATAAAAGGAACTTCTGGACGTATCACCATCCCTGATCTCATGCTGTACTACAGAGCAATAGTAATTAAAAAACCTATGTGGTATTGCTATAGAAACAGACAGGTTGATCAATGGAATTGAATCAAAGACGCTTGGATAAACTAAACTATCACACCTACAGACACTTGAGTTTTGACAAGCCAAAATAATACAATGGGAAAAAAGAAAGCATCTTCAATAAATGATGCTGGTCTAACTGGCTGTCTGCATGCAGAAGAGACCCACATTTATCACCCTACACAGAACTCAAGTCCAACAATCAGGACCTCGATATGAAACTCGACACACTAAATCTAATGGAACAGAAAGTGGGGAATAGCCTTGAAAGCATTGGCACAAGAGACAATTTCCTGAACAGAACATCACTGGCTCAGGCTCTAAGATCCATAATTGATAAATGGGACCTCATGAAATTGAAAAGCTTCTGTAAGGCAAAGGACACTGTCAATAGGACAATACAGCAGCCTACAGATTGGGAGGAGATCTTCACCAACCCTATATCCTACAGATGACTAATATCCAAAATATATAAAGAGCTCAAGAAGTTAGACACCACCAAACCAAATAACCCAAATAAAAAATGGGGTACAGAGCCAAAAGGA
This sequence comes from Rattus norvegicus, assembly GCF_021556685.1. Taxonomy (NCBI): domain Eukaryota; kingdom Metazoa; phylum Chordata; class Mammalia; order Rodentia; family Muridae; genus Rattus; species Rattus norvegicus. The sequence goes on from NC_141545.1 coordinate 32,798,791, forward strand.
GAATTCTCAACAGAGGAATCTTGAATAGATGAGAAGCACTTCAAGAAGTGTTCGATGTCCTTAGTCATCAGAGAAATGCAAATCAAAATGACTCCGAGACCCCATCTTACGCAGAGTGGCTAAGATCAAAATCTCAGGTGACAGCACATGTTGGTGAGGATGTGGACCAAGGGGAACACTCCTCTGTTCTTGGGGGTGGGGATCACTTGTGTGATCACTTTGGAAATCAATTGGGTGGTTTCTCAGAAAACTGGGAATAGTTCTACCTCAAGACTCAGCTATACCACTCTTGGGCATATACGAAAAAGATGCCCCACCATGCCACAGGGACACTTGCTCAACCATGTTCATGGCAGCTTTATTCATAATAGCCAGAAACTGGAAAACCTAGATGTCCCTTAATTGAAGAATGGATAAAGAAAATGTGGCATATCTGCACAGTGGAATACTATTCAGTTATTCAAAACAAAGACATCATGAAATTTGCAGGCAAATGGATGGAACTTGAGAATATTGCCCTGAGTGTGGTAACTCAGACTCAGGAAGACATACAGGAGGGTATGTGCTCACTTATAATCGGACATTAGCCATAAAGTGCAGGATACCCATGCTACAATCCACAGACCCAAGGCAGCTGGGTAATGAGGAGGTCTCAAGAGAAGATATCTGACTCTCACACAGAAGGGAAACAAAACAGTCATCAGAGGTAGATGGAGAACGGGGTGAGAGAGAGGGTAAGGAGGGGAACAAGGATGTCGATCAGATGTGAGGTGGGGTTAGGAGAGGCCTGGGAGTGGGGATGGAAATCGGAGGGGGGCATCTTTGGGACAAGCTGGAGACCTGGGACAGAGGAGGCTACAGGGAGTCTATGGGGGTGACCCTAACTGAGATTCCTACCACCGGGGGTATAGAGGCTGTAGTGGCCACCTCCTATAGCCAGACAGGACTTCCAGTAGGAGGAGGAGGACATAGACTCACCCACAAAACCTTCAACAGACAATAGTGTCCAGCCTACAAGATGTGCGGAGATAAAGTTGGAGCAGAGACTAGGGAACAGCCAGTCCCTCAACTGACACCCAAGCCATGGCGGAGAGCCAACCCCTGACACTATCAATGATCCTCTGCTATGCTTGCAGACAGGAGCCTAGCATAGCTGTCTTCTGAGAGGCTCTGTCCAGCAGCGGATGGAAACAGATGCAGGGACCCACAGGCTAAACAAGGCAGAGCTCAGGGAGTCTTGTGGAAGAGTAGGGGATAGAATTCAGTGAGCCAGAGGTGTCAAGAACGCCACAAGAAGACCTACAGAGTCATCTAACCTGGGCTTATGGGGGATCACAGAGACTGAACCACCAACCAAATAACACACAGAGGCTGGATCTAATCCCGCCCCACCCCCATTTGTAGCAGATGTGCACCTTGGTCTGCATGTAAGTCCCCTAACAATTGGAGCAGGGGCTGTCTCTGACTATGTTGCCTGCCATTGGATCCCCTTCCCTACCTGGACTGCCTGGTTGGGTCTCCCTGGGAAAGGAGGTGCTTAGTCCTGCTGGGACTAGATGTGCCAGGGTAGGTTGGTACCCAAGGGAGGTGTAAGGGGAGGGGTGACCAGGGTGAAGAATTTGTAAGCGTAATTGCCAATACGCCTACTGATCTCAATTTGATTCCCAGAACCCACATGGTGGAAAAGAGACCATGTGAACGTAGTATTCTGACTCCACACGTGCTCTGTGTTACAAGCATCACTCCCCCCAACCCACACACACAAAACACATCTATAAATGTAAAGAAAAGCCTCTGAGATATGTTCATACATGATTTTTTATGTGAGATATAGAACCTAGAAGCATAGATGAGGTAGGACATGCTAGCTCCCCGACACTGGCTTAGTTCACTTCATGTGATTATTCTCCATTGTACAGGTGGGCTCTAGAATGAATGAATGAATTGTTGGCTGTAAAATTTAAAAAGCACACACGTCCTGGTTCCCAAGAGTTCTCACTCTGCATGGGATCTGCGCGCTCTAGCTTCTTGTCTGCTTTCACACACTGTCCCCTTGGTGGTGGTTACCACGCCTGAGACTCACACCGTGTTCCGAGGGCCGCTAGCCCCAAGCATTCTACAGTCCAGCACGGCTTCCTGTCACGGACTCTGCTCACACTCCCAACTACCCAGTGAAGTCATTATCGGCAAACTGGAACCCAACGACCAGATTTATGTGTTAAAACGCTCAATGTACAATCCATCCACACAATTAGCTGACAACCAATGGGTAAGGATATCAACCGCCCACCTAGGTAAGATATAGTTTGCTCATCTAGACACACAAAATCCTGTACACATCCATCCCTTAAGAATATTCATAACAACCCGTAAATGTGCAGGGAGAGATCTTAACATCCACCTCCATGTTCTCTCAGCTGCCCCCTCACCTCGCTCCCTCTCTAAAACTTTTCTCCTGTCCATCCTTCCTTCTCATCCAATGACAGGCTTTGTTCTAATCCTGTACCTGCCTTCACCTGCAAAATGACATCAACCTACAATAAATAAATAAATAAATAAATAAACAAACAAATAAATAAATAACTCACAGATCTTCAGGGTTGAACATTACTTATAAGACAGCTTCCACTCCTTGGTCTATGACAGCTGTCAAATAAAAAAATAAATTTAGACCTGCGGATCCCGGCCCGCAGCAGCTCTCTGCTCCCAAACCCCGTGGGAGAGAGACCTCACCACCTGGTCAGGTGGGCACTCCTGAGGCTGCAGAGCAGAGGAGACCACCAACACTGCCCACCCCTACCCACATCCCTGGCCCAAGAGGCAACTGTATAAGGCCTCTGGGTTCCCGTAGGGGAGGGCCCAGGAGCGGCAGGACCCCTGCACCTGAGACACCGCCGGAACCTGAAGGAAACAGACTGGATAAACAGTTCTCTGCACCCAAATCCCGTGGGAGGGAGAGCTAAACCTTCAGAGAGGCAGACACGCCTGGGAAACCAGAAGAGACTGCACTCTGCGCACATCCAGACGCCAGAGGAAAACACCAAACGCCATCTGGAACCCTGGTGCACGGAGGCTCCTGGAAAGAGCGGCGCAGATCTTCCCGGTTGCTGCCGCCTCGGAGAGGACTTAGGCAGTACCCCACGAGCAAACTTGAGCCTTGGAACCACAGGTAGGACCAACTTTTCCCCTGCAAGAAACCTGCCTGGTGAACTCAAGACACAGGCCCACAGGAACAGCTGAAGACCTGTAGAGAGGAAAAACTACAGGCCCGAAAGCAGAACACTCTGTCCCCATAACTGGCTGAAAGAAAACAGGAAAACAGGTCTACAGCACTCCTGACACACAGGCTTATAGGACAGTCTAGCCACGGTCAGAAATAGCAGAACAAAGTAACACTAGAGATAATCTGATGGCGAGAGGCAAGCGCAGGAACCCAAGCAACAGAAACCAAGACTACATGGCATCATCAGAGCCCAATTCTCCCACCAAAGCAAACACGGAATATCCAAACACACCAGAAAAGCAAGATCTAGTTTCAAAATCGTATTTGATCATGATGCTGGAGGACATCAAGAAAGACGTGGAGAACTCCCTTAGAGAACAAGTAGAAGCCTACAGAGAGGAATCGCAAAAATGCCTGAAAGAATTCCAGGAAAACATAAATAAACAAGTAGAAACCCATAGAGAGGAGACACAAAAATCCCTGAAAGAATTCCAGGAAAACACAATCAAACAGTTGAAGGAATTAAAAATGGAAATAGAAGCAATCAAGAAAGAACACATGGAAACAACCCTGGACATAGAAAATCAAAAGAAAAGACAAGGAGCTGTAGATACAAGCTTCACCAACAGAATACAAGAGATGGAAGAGAGAATCTCGGGAGCAGAAGATTCCATAGAAATCATTGACTCAACTGTCAAAGATAATGTAAAGCAGAAAAAGCTACTGGTCCAAAACATACAGGAAATCCAGGACTCAATGAGAAGATCAAACCTAAGGATAATAGGTATAGAAGAGAGTGAAGACTCCCAGCTCAAAGGACCAGTAAATATCTTCAACAAAATCATAGAAGAAAAATTCCCTAACCTAAAAAAAGTGATACCCATAGGCATACAAGAAGCCTACAGAACTCCAAATAGATTGGACCAGAAAAGAAACACCTCCCGTCACATAATAGTCAAAACACCAAACACACAAAATAAAGAAAGAATATTAAAAGCAGTAAGGGGAAAAGGTCAAGTAACATATAAAGGCAGACCTATCAGAATCACACCAGACTTTTCGCCAGAAACTATGAAGGCCAGAAGATCCTGGACAGATGTCATACAGACCCTAAGAGAACACAAATGCCAGCCCAGGTTACTGTATCCTGCAAAACTCTCAATTAACATAGATGGAGAAACCAAGATATTCCATGACAAAGCCAAATTTACACAATATCTTTCTACAAATCCAGCACTACAAAGGATAATAAAGGGTAAAGCCCAACATAAGGAGGCAAGCTATACCCTAGAAGAAGCAAGAAACTAATCGTCTTGGCAACAAAACAAAGAGAAGAAAAGCACACAAACATAACCTCACATCCAAATATAAATATAACAGGAAGCAATAATCACTATTCCTTAATATCTCTCAACATCAATGGCCTCAACTCCCCAATAAAAAGACATAGATTAACAAACTGGATACGCAATGAGGACCCTGCATTCTGCTGCCTACAGGAAACACACCTTAGAGACAAAGACAGACACTACCTCAGAGTGAAAGGCTGGAAAACAACTTTCCAAGCAAATGGTCAGAAGAAGCAAGCTGGAGTAGCCATTCTAATATCAAATAAAATCAATTTTCAATTAAAAGTCATCAAAAAAGATAAGGAAGGACACTTCATATTCATCAAAGGAAAAATCCACCAAGATGAACTCTCAATCCTCATCTTCGGTTGGTTTATATACAAGTGTGCAATTTCTAGGCTTGAAAGTAAAATGATGCTATCTGGTGCTGGATAGAGGAGCCTTATTTTTTTATTATGGCAGCTTGCTATTTTTGTAACATGGTGATTTGGTTGAACACAATAAAGTACAGTAGTAACTGAAAAAAAAAAAAAGAACATCCTATTTCAGAGATGGAGTCTAGAGAGGTAGCGCCTAGGTTTAGGGGACTGGCTGCTCTTCCGATTCTCAGCACCCACAAGGCCGCTCGTGCCGTCTGTAACTCCATTTCTAGGTGATGCAACAGATGATGCAGTTCAAGAAAAAATGCATGTAAAATCTGAAAAAGAAATCATTTTTATAAAGGTCATATCGATTATTTTGTGATAAACGTAAGAAAACATTTTTTAAAAATGAAAAAAAATAAATTTATAGGTAAATACAAACATCTCCACGCTGCCAAGAGAATTCAGATCAGTAGCGTTAATTTCGCCTGCCTGCATCGTGCCTCTCTGAAAACAGTTGCTGCTTATGCCATGGATCTGGTGGCAACCAATAGCACCAGAGTTTCCTCCCTGCCATGAAAATGACTCTCCCCCCTCCTGACTTTCCCACAATGGTTTGAACATATATTTATCGAGTCCCTATGATCTGTCTAGCGCATGGTGAAGGATGGTGTGAAGATGTGTTGCTTAAGGGAACGGGATAAATTTTCATACTGTACCGTTAAGCAATTGTGTCAAGATGCAGATGCCCTGCGGTATACGTACAAACACACACAGACCAACACAGCAACAGTGTCACCAGGAGAAATAACCTGTCACATCTTGGGGTGAAAATGGCCATGAGGTATTGAGAAGAGGGAGTGAGGCAGGCAGACTCTGGGAGGTTCTATCTGACAATGTTCCTTTGAAATAAACACACTTAACGGTGCAGCCTCCACTCTCTGGCTGGAGGGATGGCTCAGTTAACGTATTTGTCTTTTGTTGACTGGACCCAAGCTAGACTCTTCCGGGAAGAGAGAACCGCAATAAAGAGAATACCTCCATTTCGTTATCTGGTAGGCAAGTCTGGAGTGGGAACTTTCTCGTGGGAGAGCCTAGCATTCTCTGGGCTTTGCCATCCCCGGGTAAATAATCTTGTGTTGTTTAGAAAGCAGGCTGACTGGGCTGGAGTACTGACTGCTCCTCCAAGGACTCAGGCTCACTCCTCATCAGCCACACGATGACCCACAGCTGCCTAATTCTAGTTCCAGGGGAGCTCACGCCCTCCTCGGACCTCTGTAGGCACCAGACACTGAAGGGGTACACAGAAAACATGTAGTCGTGAGTGTTAACGCACAGGCATCAAGTAAATAAAAACTGAAAACTTTCAAAGAAATGCTCAAAGAAAGAAAGGCATGCAGGCGGAGAAAGCCAGCAAGCATGCTCTGTTTCTGTTCCTGCCTTGAATTCCTGCCTGTCTCCCTAGAGTACGGACTGTGAGCTCTAAGTCAATGAAACCTTTTTCTTCCCAAGTTGCTTCTGCTCAGTGTTTGAGCACAGCAACAGAGAAGCAAGCTAGAACAGCTGGTAAGGTTCTTGAGGGCCTGAATTCCATCCCTAAAACACAGATAAGAAGCAGGGTATGGTGGTGTGAGTTTGTCATCCCCAGAGCTGGGGAGGTGGGAACAGGAGGATCCTGGGGGATCACCAGCTGCACTGCCAAGAGTTCCAAGTTGACTGGATGGCATGTTCATGCCACTGCTGCCATGAAAGTCATTGCCTAAGCTTTTCTAGCTATCAGACAAAAGACAGTCATAAATCAGTGACGTTGCCGAATGTGTTGATGAGGACAGGGGTGGGGTGGATGAGACCAAAGCCATAGGTCTGATGCCATCCTTAGCTTTGAGGACAGTGGGAGCTGATCTGCTAAGCAGTGCATTCCAGAGCTTTCATTCAATTGCCAGAAATTATACTGGAATACTGGGGTGTCTCTGAGAATGACAGAGCCTAGTAAGATGGACTTTGAGGGTTAAGCTCCCCAAAATCTCAATGGCCACTGAAGCCACCCTTAGCAGGTTAAGCACCCCTCCTGGAGCATGGTCCTCTGGTTTCCAAGAAGAGCTCCTAGAAAGGAAGGCTGAGAACCACCTCCTCATTTTACCCTGCACCACAGGATGAAATTGATGATCCACAGAGGGTGAGCTGTGAGCTAGAAGGAACTTTGTTAGAGACAGGTAGGGTAGGGGCTCAAGATTGTGTGTGTGTGTGTGTGTGTGTGTGTGTGTGTGTGTGTGTGTGATGAACAGAGAAGGAAGAGGAGAGGGGAGAGAGAGGGGAAAGAGACAGAGAGAGACAGACAAAGACAAGACAGCTTTGGCTGCACAGTAAGTTCAAGACCAGCCTGGGCAACTCGGTTAGACTCTGTCTCAAAAGAAAAAGAAAGAAGAGGGCTGGTGATGGAACTCGGTGGTAGAATGTTTGATTTGTGGGAGGTTTTCAAGTCCATCCCTAACACTGGAGGAAAGGAAGGAGGAGAAGGGAGGGCAGGGGAGGGGAGGGGAGAGGGGGATAGAAGAGAGAAAGAAGAAGGGAGGAGAGGAAGAAAGAACAGGAAGGAAGAGAAACGGGGAAGAGAGTAGGGAAAGGAAAAGGGAAGCAACTAAAAGAGAGAATTAGGAGGAAGTGGTGCAGATAAAGCAGCCTGGGAAAAGCCAACTTCCTTCCCAGGGCAAATCTACCAAGGCGGAAAGGCTGTCTCCCCCTTGTAGGCCATTCCTGTCACTTTCGACCACTTCCTCTAAGACCCGCCAGCAGCATAAGCTAAGCACAGGACCGGATGCTGAGTCTGACTCCGATGTGGGATTCAGTTTGAAGGGTACCAAGGACTATGGTGCAGTATAAAATGTCGAGGCGGCACGCAACCTTCCTTTCTAGGGGCTCTTCTTGGAAATCAGAGGACCGTGCTTCTGGAGAGATGCTAGCTGAAAGGCTGCCAAGGAAAGTCTAAGAGTGGGTCTCTGGAGCCCCCTGCTGGCATGTGAATTTGATCTCTGTGGTTCCCTTTCCTCTTTTAACTGCTGGGCCATCCGTCCGGTCCCTGGCTTTGAACTTTTTATTTTCCTGCCTTCTGAACAGGAGAAGCTGAGACTAAAAACCCATCGGACTAGACACAGCTCTTTCCAATTATTATTTTAGTCAGGGCTTCATTGCTGTGAAGAGACAACATGACCAAGGGAACTCTTAAAAAGGACATTTAACTGGGGCTGGCTTAGTTTCAGAAGTTCAGTCCATTGTCATCATGGCAGGAAGCAAGGCAGCGTACAGGCCAAAACGGTGGTGGAGGAGCAGAGAGTTCTACCTCTTGATCTGAAGGAAGTCAGAAGACTATCTTCCGCTTGGGCGGAGCTTGAGTCTCAGAGCCCTCAAACTCCGCCCACACTTCCTCCAGCAAGGCCACACCTCCTAATGGTGTCCCTTCCCGTAGGCTACACGTATTGTAATCATTTCAGTTCTACTCATTTTCAGTCTCTGGGAACTGAAGTTCACTGAGGAAGCTGCCTCTGTGTTGAAGATCCTGCAGGCCGACTGACTCCTGAGAACTTTGTGACTGTGGAGAGTTATAGCGTTGCAAGTTAAGAACGAAAATTATCTCGAATTGTTCTCGAAGAAAGCATGATGGTTGTGATGTTTGCTGGAGTGAGACCTCCAGGATGGGACAGGTTTGGGAAGGGGATGATCTGTGGGGAACCAGATGATCTGGGACTCTGGCTGGGCTGACCTTGGACCTCTGGCCATTTATGTGAACCTTCCAAGCATAAGTGTGTGGTGTGTGGGGTGGGGTGGGGGGTGCGTGCATGCGTGCGCGCGCGCGCGTTCACGTGTGCATGTTTTTATGAGGGTGTACGCATGTCTGGAGGCCAGAGGTTGATATGGAGTGTCTAATAGAGGAAGCTCTATTGCTGTTCATTTTATGGTTTTAATGTGCATGGGTGTTATATATGGTGTTATATATGGGTGTTTATGGTGTATATGTATATATGTGCATGTGTTGTATGTGCGTGTAGGTGCAGGTATAAAAATCCAGTAGAAGATGTTGGGTGTCCTTCTCTATCTCTCTCTGCTTTCTGTTTTACTTAAGACAGGATCTCTCTCGATGTGTGATCCTGACTCTCGCTCGAGTGAAGCCAGCAGTCAGCAAGCCCCCAATGATCTCCTTGTCTCTGCTCCCACAACACTGGGACTATGAGTGGCCACATCAGGCTTTTTCGGTAGGGGCTGGGATCCGAACTCAGGTCCTCATGCTCATACAGCAAGATACCTTACCCACTGAGCCATCTCTCCAGCCCCTCCAACTGATTTGAGTTAGTGTCTTATTGAATCTGGAGCTAACAGATTAGGTTGAGCGGACTGCCCAGCGTGTCCCAGGGATCCTCCTACCTCGGTACCTCTGTCTTCCAGGGATAAGTTCCAAATATAGGCTACTGTGCCCCCCTTTTTATGTGGGTGCTGGGCACACCTCAGGTCCTCAGGTTTGCACAGTAGGCACTTTACCAATCCAGCCCTCTCTCCAGGTATTGTCAAACATTTTTAACCTTTTCCATACCTAGACCCTTTGGGAGTCTGTTGATGTCTATAAAGCGCCTTCTTAGAAAAACATTTTAGACATGTATAAAGTAAGCCCACAAAATACATATTTTCATTTAAAAATGTCTATTGGCCCTTTCTTAGAAAAAACATTTTAGATATGCATATGTTTACGTGAAAACACCTAAGTCCTGGGAGAGATGGTTCAGTGGTTAGGAGCACGTACTGCCCTTGCACAAAACCCAAGTTCCATTCCCAGCCCCACATCTGGAAGTTCACAGCTTCCTGAATCTCCAGCTCTAGAGGGAAGCTATGCCTCTGGTCTCCATGACCACCCAAACTCATACTCCACAGACAGACATAAACACAATTAAAATAAAATAAAAATAAATCTAGCCAATCATGGTGGTGCATGAGTTTAATCCTACCTAGCATTCTGCATCAGAAGCAGTGAGTTTAAGATCAACTTGGTCTACATAGTGAGTTCCAGGGCAGCCAGGGCTACATAGAAAGACTTTGTCTCAAAATGATGATGATGATGATGATGATGATGATGATGATGATGATGATGATGATGATGATAAAAATAACTCTAAAAACCCCACACACAATATACTTGGTACATCTTTTATCATATAAAGAAAGGCATATGAACTCACACAGGGGCCTGGACAGATGGCTCAGTGACTAAGAAAACTTGCTACTCTTCCAGAGGACCCAAGTTGGGGTTCCAGCACCCACATCAAGGAGCTCACGATTGCTTGTAACTCCAGCCCTCTTCTGGTGTCCTTGGGTACCTGCTCTCATACGAAAAACAAATCCCCTCAAATGACACAAAAATAAAATCCACCTTTAACGTTTGAAAACAAACTTTTTTTTTTAACTTAACGGTATGTGCATCAGCATACGCAGGCCAGAGAATATATGTGGGAATCAGAGGGCAATCTACAGGAGTCGGTGCTCTCCCCTTCCACCTTTCTATGGGTCCCCGGGGATTACACTCAGGCTTAACCTGCTCAGCCATACCACGAGGGCCAGCAGATGTAGCAGAAAGAATGCTAAGCCAGACCAGCTGTGAGCATTTGAATCTGAAACGCCCACTGCAGCTCGTGTTGTATGTATACATATTCTCCAGCAGGTGGCGCTCTTCTGGCAAGCTGTGGAGCCGCTAGTTCGCTGGTTCTTGACCTGCTGAATGCTTAGCTCCTTTAATACAGTACCTCACTCTGTGGTGACCCCCAACCATAACATTATTTCTTTACTACTTCATAACTGCCATCTTGCTACTGTTATGGGTTCGAATGTAAATCTCTGATATGGGACCCCCAAAGGGTTGAGAAGCATGGCTTTATGAGGTGGGGCCTGGTAGGAAAGAAGTAGGTTTGACTGTGGGGTGGGCCATTGAAGGTCATTTTCCGGCTTCAGATTCTAACTTCCTGAACCCCCTCAGCGTGAACAGCTATATAACATGCTCCCACCACGGAGCGTGAGCGACTCTGTGTCACTTTGTTCTCCATGATGGACTAGAACCCTTCTTCTCTTAAGGCATTTCAGTCCAGGATTTTGGCCACTTTGTGTGATTGAGGGAGACACTGGATTTCAACTTTCGGTCTCCATATGTGTGCATGCCCGCATGCACACACGGGTGCCTGAGCACACACCACACACACACACACACACACACACACTCACACACACACACACACATACACACACACACACACACATACAAACGTGCACTCGCAGCTTCACAAGTAAAAGGGGAACAATTTGAAAGGGACGAGGGGGATCCAGGGATTGGAACAAGTGTGGGTCATGTGACTGAGTGCTGGCAATTGTCTAATGTATCACTGGACTCATTCCTTGATGTAAACAAAGAATTAGATGACCAGGAAAGACGGAAGACTAAGCCACCAAGAGAGGGAAAGTTACAGTTTTATCCCTTTGGGGTGGAAGTCTCCTAAACTGATACTGGCTCAGGTATTTCACAGGTCCCCTGGGCTCCTCCTTCCTCTTGTTCCTGCTTAGACACGGTCCCTGCGACTTCCTGCTAGTTTCTTCCCACAATGCCTTTCGAGAACAAGAAGCGGCCATCTCAGGAGACTCGCTTACCATTTCCCTATGCATGTCCCTCTAATCTTCCGTCGTAAATGGAGGTAAAGATGATCGAAGTCCACTTTTCCATGTCATGATGAAACCGAGTACTTTGTACAGATGACAAAGACCAGTTTGAGGCCACTAGAGAGGAGCATTTCCTCTGTGACACATGGTTTCCACAGTACGTTCTTCTTACTTCGGTATTACACTCCCTTGGTCTTACAGGTGTCGGTTTTCCCTTAGACGTGGTAGCCACTGTTCTGGGATATCAGACATGCATGCAGACAGCTGTCCTGTGAAGGTGAGCTTTGGTTACCTGCCTGCCTGCCTGCCTGCCTGCCTGCCTGCCTGCCTGCGTGCCTGCTATACTTTGGCTGCAAAGGATTCTGCCCCAGACAGATCAGAGAATCCTTCATCCTTGGACCACGTTGGAGGGAGGGAATTAACTGTTCCCACTATCCTCACACCTGCTTTGCCCAAACCAGAGCAGCCTTTGTTATGGACAGAATTGACGCTGTAGCTCTTTTTTTTTTTCCCCCTTTTTTTTTTTTTTTTTTTTTTTGGAGCTGGGGACCGAACCCAGGGCCTTGCACTTGCTAGGCAAGCGCTCTACCACTGAGCTAAATCCCCAACCCCGCCGCTGTAGCTCTTAAGACATACCTACCTGGGAGTGACTAGTTGCTTTCCACCCCAGGGTGAGCTCTGACTTTCTACCTGTCTGCAGCCAAGTATTTCCTAAAGTAAATGCTAAATGAAAAGAGAACCCAGAGCCTGAGGATCCTACCAGGTTGTCAGGTCCTCACCCCCAAACCGAGATTCCTGGAACCTCCTCTCAAGGACGATGTGTCTTTTGTCCACTAGATGTCACTGCTGTGGCATTTATTCCTGGATTGAGGGGCCCTTAGGGTCTACGGTTTAAGGCCAGGCTGAGCAGGCTTAGTGACTTATTGAACCCAGAGAGGGGGTGAGGAGGAGAGGGAGGGAGGGAGGGAGAGAGAGGGAGGGAGGGAGGGAGAGGGAGGGAGAGAGAGGGAGGGAGGGAGGGAGAGGAGAGAGAGAGAGAGAGAGAGAGAGAGAGAGAGAGAGAGAGAGAGAGAGAGAGAGAGAGAGGGAGGAAGGGAGGGGGAGGGAGGGAAGGAGGAAGGGAGGGAGGGAGAGAAGAGAGAGAAGAGAGAGAGAGAGAGAGAGAGAGAGAGAGAGAGCAAGCGAGAGAGCGAGAGAGACCGAGAGCACGCAAGCGAGAGCGCAGGTTGACGCCTGGAGTTGATTAGAGAGCTGGGCAGGGCAACCTGGTGAGGGAACAGCTTTACCACACTGGAGCAAGGGAGCAGAGTTAGTCCTTTGAAGGTCTCTTGAGTGTAATGGGGAGGGAGGGAAAAGGTGTCTTGCCTAAAGGAAATGAGTGGGGGACCTGACACCATGTAACCAGACTGAGGGGGCTTTCTTTTATTTCTGGTTGAAGCAGGTACATAATACGTCCTGTGGGTATTCCCGGATAAGGGGGCATCCTAGGTAAGGGAACAAGCCCCTTTACTGTGTGACGACTCTTCTGCCTTCGGGGCTGTTTGTCTGGAAATGTTAGGGTAAGGTTAATGGTGAGGGGTGTCAGATGAGGCTTGGCTCCCCTGAGAGCTGTAAAAAGAGAAAGACTCGAGGGTTGGGGACGTCATCTGTGAGACTCCTCACAGCAGCTAGAAGGGCTGTGACCTAACGTGGCTCGTGGCTAAAACCTGAGATCCCCCCTGCAAAACAGGACAGTACTGCAGACCCACCTACCAGAGTGAAAAGCAAATACAGTCTCCTGGAGTTTGGTTTCCCTGCGACAGACACTGAGGCCGAGACAAAAATTCAGGCCACATAGTTTATTCAGAACAGAGATGGAAGGATAGATAAGGTGCCCAGTGGCCACTGTGCGTGATTGGGGTCTCATCCATTAACATCCCTACTAGAGCTGGGGCTCACCATTTCAGCTATAACCCCTAGCCATTGAACCCCAGGAACCTGTCCGTCCCCACCTCCCGGTGCTGAGGTTAAAGGTGTGCACCCCCACCCCTGACTTCATACACAGGTGCTGGGGATCTGAACTCAGGTCCCCGGGTGTACGAAGCAAGCACACCCCTTAACAGAGCCGTCTCCCCAGCTCTGCGGTTTTGTCTTCTTTTTGTCAGGACTCCACACAGGAGATAAAAGAGTGATGTTTGCCTTTCTCCATTTGGTTGATTTTGCTTGACTTGATTTCCAGTCCCATCCATTTCCCTGAAAACAGCCTAACCTCATCCTCTTTTAATTTTAATGACTGAGAAGTATACACACACACACACACACACACACACACACACACACACACACACCATACCACACCATGTGGTTGAGCTCTCTGGTTACTTTAAGAGTGGTTTTACAATGTGAAGCAATATATATGAACATATGTATACTGTGTGTGTGTGTGTGTGTGTGTGTGTGTGTGTGTGTTGCAGATAATACTTGGCTCCTGTATGAGCTGTAAAAAGAGAAAGAAAGGCTCCAGGGTTGAGGGCATCATCTGTGAGACTCCTCAGAGCAGCTAGAGGGGCTGTGACCCAATGTGGCCTATGGCTAAAACCAGCTGCTTGGGATCAAGTAATTACATATATGATACATACACACATGCGCACACGCACACACACACGCACACATTGACTGGTTGATCTATTTGTTTTTTGAGTCAAAGTCTCACCCTGTGGCCGAGGCTAAAACTGGTGATCCTCCTGCCTCAGTCTCCTAAATGCTGGCTTTACAGAAGAACACCATCATGTTCAGCTTTTCTTTTCCTTCATCATTTCTTCTCTGTCTCCTCTCCTTTCTTCCCCTTCTCTCTGTCTGTCTCGATCTGTTTCTGTGTCTGTCTGTCTGTCTGTCTGTCTGTCTGCCTGCCTATGAGTCGCTGGAATGACAGATGTGCATCACACAGCTGGTATGTCTTGTCTCCGAAGCACCCTCTTGCCTTTCCACCTTAGTCCAGGGTTGAAGCAGCACGGGATTGACCCAAAAGAAATAAAGTTTATTTGTTTGTTTGTTTGTTTGAGGCAAGGCCTCTCTATGTAGCTCTGGCTGTCCTGGAACTCACTCTGTAGACCAGGCTCGCCTCGAACTCACAGATTCGCCAGGTTTCCTAAAGAGACTCTTGTTTGTCAGTTTGACTGTCAGACTAATGAGACAATGAACCCTCATTCCCCAAATTAGAATTTCCCCAGGAATCTCACACTGGGAGAAGGAAGAGGGACTAGCTGAGAATGTCTCCTGGGAAAAGACCTCTCACATAGTTCTATTTTGTCAGCTCACCTTACAGGATGAGACTAAAACCCAGACGGGGGAGTGTCACTGGAAGACAGGACCACACCTTGGCCAGGTCAATTTGGGTATACATACCCCTGGTCCTCTATTTAAGCTTTAATCTTGCTCCAGAAGCCCAAAGATGGCCTTTGGGGTGAATGTGGAGGTGTCACCAGACTGACATGTCCACAGTGAATAAATCTCCCCTTTCTGCTTTAATGATAATTAAGTGTGGCTCTTTTTACCGCTTACTGAAGTTGGGTGGCCGACCCTGGCTTAGGACACAGGCTGTGATCCCTAATTCAGCATCAACCACGCAGTCCTGACCACATGCACCCCCTCATGCACCCCCTCATCATAGACTCCCTAGCTTCCAGAACCAGGCATCAGACAGGTCTCTTTCCATTGGACATTTCCCAGTCTGTGATAGTGACAGATCGTGACAAGACCAATAGCAGTCCCTAATGACATCAACTATCCCGGAATCTCTCTCACCTTGGTCTTCGATGGCCGAAGGCTCAATCACTAAGAAGCGAGGAGGAGGGGCTGCCCGCCCCCGTGAGAAATAAACAACAGAAAAACTTAAGTCTCAGGCAAGGGCTGAGTCGGACCTGGGTAGGGCACGTGACTCAGGCGGACCGGACACATTCTGTTCTGTGTTTTCTAAGCGAGATCTGTGAGTGTGTCTGGGAGTGGGTGACTCCTGTTTGAGTCAGAAAAGCTCTCTCCTGATTTCCTCCATGACTGCCTCAGATCTTCTGGCAGGACCCATCCGTCTTAAAGGTACTCCAGTGTTTGTATGTGGGTGGGGGTGGGCAGCACAAATGGGGCAGGGTCTAATAAACAGGAAGTGATTGAGTTTCGAGGTTGGATTCAGAGCACAGCCATGCTGACTCTAGCTGACTGCCTTTTACCCTGATCCTGAAGGGCTTGCAACCCCAGCACTCAGGACCATTGACACCCCTAACCCCAATATGTGACATTTCAGTGCTGGGCACGCAAGAACAGTGACCTCCACGTGACCAAAGAGATTAAGACAAAACCAGAGATTAAGACAGGTCAAGGCCAGGATCTCAGGACGGAGGAGGCAGAATCTGGCTCGCTATGCTCACGGAGGTTCGAGGAAACAGAGGCACATGAGGTGGCTCATCAGATAGATACATGATAATCTGAGTCGCATTCCTGGAACCCTTGTGGTAGAAAGAACAGAGTCTAAAATGTTGTCCTGTGACTTTCACTCAAACACACACACACACACACACACACACTTATAAATAATGAATGAATGAATAAATAAATAAATGTAACCCTCTTCCCCCCAAGGAAAAAATACATAAGGCAGTGCAAAGGTCAAGATGTGTCAGCGGTGATGGCTCTGTAATTGGTAAACTCTGATGCCAGAAGGCACGTCACACTCTGTTACAGTGCTCCAATCTAGGTTAACCAAAGATATTCACTCGCTGCTTTGGACTGAAAAACTGCTTAAAGACCTCCCCAAGCCCCTGCAGTTATATATCCTCAACCCGAAAATCCGATTTGCTCTAAGTGTTGAGTTTTATTTAATAAATGCATTAGATGAAATGCGGCAAGAAGCCGTGAGATCCTGGGATCAGTCCGGAATAAGAGCATGATTCTTGAAGTCTCTCAAGCATTTCCAGCTGAGAACTTGGTCCCAAGCAGCCCCCTGACGCAGAAGATGACTAGATTCCGCATCGACAGCTCTCTGCCACCAGAGGGCTCTCGGCACGCGGCACATGAATCCGTGGGAGCTACCAGCAGGGGGCGCTCGCCGCCTGCAGCAAGTTTCCTAAGCAGGCCAGAAAGACTAGTTGCGTAACCCACAGACACTTTCAAACTTTTATGTTTCATCTGCAAAAATTTCTGGTTTCAGGACCATGACTCTCTGCGTCCTAGGAAGGAGCGCTTTGGATGAAGGTCACTTCAGAAGTAAAGGGAACGAAAGGAAGGAAAGAAAAGGGAAGCGAGCAGGAAGTGGAGACACGCCAGTCACTCCAGCTACGCTTACATCTTGAGGCTGGTGATTCCAAGTTAAAGGCTATGACCAAGGCCCTGAGTTCGATTCTCTACCGCCACCAAATAAAACAGAAGCCCGATAAAAAAAGAGACAAAAGACATCTCCACCAAAAATCTGTCATCCAAGTACTCAGGGGCTTGAGGCAGAGGACATAGTGAGTTCAAGGCCAGCCTGGGATACACAGAAAAATCCTGCTTCAAACAATAAAATTCTAATCCTGACCAAGCTCTTCATGTTAGCATCATGAAAACGCAACGGTGAATCTAGAAGCTTCTCTTTAATGCTAGCTGTTGTGGCATTTCTGTGTGCTGTCTCCATCCTGAGGGCCTTGAACCCACCCCTCCTTCATTCAGATTCAGTCTGGATGGGAGAAGAGCCCCTTTGCAGTCTGTTCCTGCCATAGGTCCCTGGCCTCAGTTTCCCCATCTAAAAATTAAATCCACTGGTTTCTAGTGTTGTTTTACCCCCTATTTCAAATAGTCAGGGTTCTAACCTTCCCCCAGATCAGACTTTAGTGGTGCCAGGGGAGTTTTAAAATATTATGGCCTAGACACTCCCCCACTCCCTCCCTGCAGGGTGGAAGTAATTGGTCTGCAGTGGAACGATCCTGCAAATGTTTTCTAAAAGCTCCCGGGTGACTCTAATGTGCTGCTGAGTTCAGAACCTCTGGCATCTAATTCCCCTGCTGGGAACTCTGCAAACTGGTGAGTTCCTTTCCAATGCCTCTCCCGCATAGAAAACAGACTGGGCAGAAAAACAGGAGCAGGGTATTTGGAGGCTGGGGAAGCTGGTGGGTCCCAAAAAACTTGTAAGCTTCTAGGACCTTCTGAAGCCCAGGGAGAACAATGCTCCATTCGCTCTGCCCCTAAGCTCCTCCCCTCTGCTTCCTGTCTAGTTTCCCCCTCCCCCCTAACCCCTTCCCATACTAACCTTGTCCATAACTGAAACCACCTACTGGGTCCCAGCTTCTGGTGCTTGCAACAGCTTTCTGGATTCACTGGGTATAGCAGCTTTCAGGTTTCTTTCCCTGCCCTGCCCCCAAACGTTGTATAGTGGGACGTATTGTACAGCTCCAGACATTTCTATTTCTATTTCTATTTCTATTTCTATTTCTTCTTCTTCTTCTTCTTCTTCTTCTTCTTCTTCTTCTTCTTCTTCTTCTTCTTCTTCTTCTTCTTCTTCCTCCTCCTCCTCCTCCTCCTCCTCCTCCTCCTCCTCCTCCTCCTCTTCCTCCTCCTCCTCCTCTTCTTCTCTCCCTCTTCCTCCTCCTTCTTTTTTAAAGATTTATTTATTTCATGTTACTACACTGTAGCTGTTTTGAGACACACCAGAACAGGACATCAGATCTCATTACAGATGGTTGTGAGCCACCATGTGTTTGCTGGGAATTGAACTCAGGACCTCTGGAAGAGCAGCCAGTGCTCTTAAACATTGAGCCATCTCTCCAGCCCCAGACATTTCTTCTTAAACCGAGTTTATTCATGCTCTGTGGTGTATCTACAGAGGTCCAAGAACAGCTTACAGGAGCTGACTCTGTCTTTCCATCCTGTGCTCCCAGGGTTCAAAATCAGGTTGTCCAAGAAGCCCTTCTGCCCACAAAGCCATCTTGTCTGCCTTTATTTCTGAGACAGGGTCTCCTGTAGCCCAGTCTGACCTCAAACTTGCTATGCAGTAGACACTGGCCTTGAACCGTTGACCCTCTGGCAAGAAAGGATATGTGCTAGAGTTACAGAACACCTCAAGGCCTGCTCTATGTGTGCTGGGGACGGAACCCAGGGTTTCGGCAGGCGCTCTGCCCCATGAGCTGAAACCCAGACCTCCGCACAGCATTTACACCGAGAAGTGACTGTAAACCGATCCTTGACTCCTTGAATGTCTGCGACCATCTATTTGTCATGAGGACACTTAGGAAATCCCCTGGGCTCTGTCAGAACACTTCTGAGGATCCCAGGCTCCCGAGAGGAAGCGGGGGCCCTGGTGTGGTCAACTGATTCAACTGGAGACATTTTCTGGCTTTCGTTATTCTATTTTCTGGGGGTAATGTTTTCTGTGTGCGTGCGTCTGTGTGCGTGCGTGCGTGCGTGCGTGCGTGCGTGCGTGCGTGTGTGTTGTTTAAACACCGGGGAAAGAAAACCAAAGCCTCTTTTATTCTGAGAGTCAGGTTAGGAAAGTCTCCTCCAATGATAATGTATTTGGCTTCACACTTCCCGGGCAAGATCAAGTATGCTTTGTGTGAGCTAAACCGAGACACTTCCTGCCAATCGGCTTGGGTTGAAAAGAGACATCTGACCTTGGAGTGTGTGGAAGTCAAAACAGCCAACTTGCAGAAGTTGCTGAGGTCAAGTCTCCAGGATCTTCCAGAAATCATCGAGGAAACAGGGAGGAAGCCAAACCACCCAAAATCAGCTTCCTTTCAATGCTCATGGGTCCTTAGAGCTCATCTAGGATAACCCAGATTCGGCAGTGAGTCTGTTCAACGACTGCATGAAGGTCACAGTTACATGTGTGCTGGGACAATAGTTACAGGTGTGTTGTGACAGTGGGGAGGGGCTGTTGCCACCCTGAGTAGGTGTGGAAGGTATTCAGAGCACTTCAGATGACACATGCTGTACTAGGCCATTCACGGGGAGCTGGGTTTAGTCTTGTCTGGATCCTGTCCTTAGAGGTTGCTGACACAGGTCCTTCCTAAATAGATCGGGGTAGCTTAGAGTCCACTATGTAGTCTTAGTTGGTCTAAGCCTCCCTCTCCAAATCATATACCTGGCTCTTGAGGTGAAGGGGTGATAACCATGGCTGTTACCTGGCTTGACCGGGCCACTTAGACAAGTAAGAGTGAAATGCCGAGGAAAGACATTTATCCTACATGGCCACACTGGGAAGAGGGACAAAGAGGTCCAGTGACCCACCGAGTTCAGGGCCATGACGTGAAATTTAGGTTTAAATAGAAGGCAAGAAGCCTGAAGGGATAGCTTAGTGGGGAAGAGCGTTTGCTACGCTAGCATGTGGCCCTGGGTGCTTGGACCCCCAGCACCCACTTAAAAAGCTGGGCTCACACCAGTGCCCATTGCTTGTCGGGTTGTGGGAACGGAGACAGGAGATTCTCTGGGGTTGCTGGCTACCAGTTTGGTTCCGAGTTCAGTGACAGACTCTGCCCCAAGGGAATAAGGTAGGGAGTGGTAAAACAGGGCACTACTGTCATCTGGTGCTCGCGAGCGCACACGCACACACACGAGGTGTGAATAGCTACACACACACACACACACACACACACACACACACACACACACACACACGAGGTGTGAATAGCTAAGCAGTCCTTGTCCAGCGGTGGTCCTGCCCATCACTGGCTCACCTTTGTCTCAGCTCCAATCTCTCCCGCAAGGTGGTCTGACAATTTTCAGAACCCCGTGGAATGTCTTCCTGGGACGAAAAGCTCCCCCCCTCTGGCTGGCTCCCAGCATCAGCCTCTCCCATCTCCAGCTTGAGATCTCAGGGAAAAGCCAATCCCTTGGGGTCTGTTGTCTTAATGGTCTGATAACCAAAGTGGGGGGGGGGGAAGGGGGAGGGAGCGAAGAGGGAAGGGGGAGGGGCACGTGTCTCTTTAGAACAACTCCTGTCCTGCCAGGAGGCTTACACAGCCCCAGCCTCTGTCCGCCCGGATACACTAACTGTTTGTCTTCACCCCGGTTAGTCTGTGCACCGAGAGAGGATGCCTACAGCCTCAGAGTCCTCCACACAGAAGCACACATGGTCAGGCCCTGCTCGCCCTTTGGGGATGGCTTTCCTTTGATCCCTAACCATCCATCCTCACATGGCTTCCAAATGCCTTTGTGTACACTGTTCAGGAAGAGGGTGATAATCTATAGCAAGAATGTACACAAGACTGGGGGCTGGGGGGAGATGGGGACAGTGCAGAACAAAGTCTAACCATGAGCGGCCGAGGCTGAAGATAGGACTCGGTTAGGAAAGGGCTCACCTAGCATCCAAGAAGCCCTGACTCCCATCCCAGCACTCTATACACAGCCCCAGCCTCTGTCTGCCTGGATATACTGAGTGTTTATCTCTAACTTGGTTAGTCTGTGCAGAGAGAGGATTTGGAAGGCACACAGTTAGAATCTAGCCCTGTGGGTGTGGAACCGAGGGGTGGTTAGCAGGGGGACCCCAAGTTAGAGATCACCCTTGGGGCGCCATAGAGAACTTGGGAACTGCCTGGGCTACACAAGACCTTGTCTCAAAACAAACAAGTCAGCATAACGCTGGGGACCGTGACATACGCCTATTAAGTCCAGGACTGGGGAGATGGGGGCAAGAGGAAATCCTTGGCTACATAGCAAGTTCAAGGCCAGCTATCCTTGGCTACATGAGACCCATCTCCATAAATAAACGAAATAAATACTTCCCTGGTTGGTTGTACTACCCAGTAGTCGCTGCTTCCTGCCTTCCTGCCCTTTGCTTCTAGGTCTGCTATGACTTGAAGAGACTCACCGCTGCCATCATAGAGACCAGGCACCCAGAGACTGAACCCTCTGAAACCACGAGTCAAAATGAAACTTCCTCCTGTCCCCCACCCCCCAAAGTTGTCTCTGTCAGGTGTTTTGGTCACACAGATGCGAAAGTCACCAACACAAGGTGGTCTGACTAGCTGTCCTTCCTCAGGCTCTTTTGAAACTGTTTTCCTGTATGCTCTCCACTCCCACTGCATAAGTTCTGGCTACCATCTATCTTGTCCCTCATGGATTCCCGTAGCCTCATCATGCCATACCTCTGTGATTCCACAGACTCTGCTCCTCTGCCTGGTAGTCACTGCCTGACTTCTGTCTAGGCTTGACTGTGGAGAGTCAGTCTGTCATAGTTAATTGAGCGCTCTCTCGCGCTCGCGCTCTCTCTCTCTCTCTCTCTCTCTCTCTCTCTTTCTCTCTCTCTCTCTGTATGTGTGTGTACATCCTGGGTATTGAACTTAAATCATCAGGCTTGGCAGCAAGTGCCTTAACTCACCGAACCTTCTCGCCAGCCCTCCACACTATGTTTTGAGACATGTAAAAAATAAATCTGTTTGGGTTGTTTGTTTGTTTGTTTGTTTGTTTGTTTGTTTGTTTTTCCCTCTCCTCGACCCTGCTCCCGGAATGATGACTCTGAGACTAGAAATTTATTAATAAATGCATAGGTCAAAAGCTTTGGCACATTCCCGAACTAGCTCATAACTTAATTAACGCATTCAAACTATTCTATGTCTTTCACCTGGTTACTTACCTCTCCTCACCTTCTGGTGTCCAAGTCCAGGGCAAAGCTCCTCTTTAGTCTCTCCTGGGTTCAGCTACCTGTTGGTTTACGACCGTCTCCTCAAGATGCGGACGAATCTCCCAGGCCGCTCGCTATATCCCAGAATCCTCTCTTCCTGTGAGTGTCCCACCTCCCATTTCCTGTCTCAGCTCATTGGCCATCGGCTTTTTTATTGACAGGTGATGCTCATAAGAGATTCTCTCTACAAAGACACTCATTTCCCTCGCACCAGAGCTCATAAATTCACCTAGACTCCCCAGCCAGCCAGCCTCAGCTGTCCTCTTAGCTTCATGTCTCCAGAGTGGAAATTACAGGCATGTGCCCCTGTGCCATTTTTTAAAAATTTAGGTCCTGGAGATGGCTCAGGTCCTCATGTTTATACAAACATTTTTTTACCAACCAAGTCATCTCCCCAGCCACCAAGGTTTCTTAATTACCACGTCTGCTTCAAAGCCAGGAGACCAGTTGTATTTCCTACCATATGCTCCACCACTGTCCGTTTATTTTCTGTATGTCAATCATCTTCCTTCAGAGTCCCTCTGCTCATCAGGGCTCTGCCACCTTCCCAACCCCCTGCTTCTTAGAGATGCTGACCTGTCACCTCTGCGGCCCCCCGGGAACAAATCTCAAGACCCCCTGCAAGTCAGATCATAAATAATGAACCGACTCTCTCATCAAAAGGAAGAAAAAAAAAGAACTTTTATTTTTTTCTATTGCATAAATAATGGTAAATTAGACTCTTTTTTTTAAATAAGATTATATATTTACAGACAAGTTTAGTTACAGAAAACATCGGGTACATATATGGCAACCATTTTCCCTTTATACAGTAAGATAACATGTTAATAATATCGCTTCATTGGGTCACTTAAGTTGCATGCCAAGTTCATGTAGGTTAATATTTACACTTGATATAAAGATATTTTTCTTTATTTCACTAACCTGCTGTCTCACCACTTAATAGCAGAAAATCACCAACTAACGCTAAATGAGGGGGGAAAAATAAACGAACCCCCCCCCAAAGAATACAAATGAGGTACAATGGGAAATTGAGATGCATGATTGACATCCGACTGGAACATTCTGGAAGAAAGAGGCAAGAAGCTCCTGATTAGAACAGTCTTTACCTGTGCTTCAGAGTCACCCTGTGCGTAGGGTTTAAATCCCAGACATTTACATCTGTGCTTTGAGAATAAGTTAATGACCTGTACTCGCCCGAGGACCACAGCTCGCCCACACCTGGCAGGACCAGACTTTTGGAGTCTGAATGGCTTTCACGAG
The DNA here is from genome assembly GCF_021556685.1 of Rattus norvegicus. NCBI lineage: Eukaryota > Metazoa > Chordata > Mammalia > Rodentia > Muridae > Rattus > Rattus norvegicus. The sequence goes on from NC_141545.1 coordinate 32,822,293, forward strand.
CATCACCATGGCTTTGTCTTGGACAATTAACTTCTTTCTGAACTTGTGGAAGAGAAACCAAACTGCCGGTGAGGAGTCAATGGAGAGTTCCCTAAGGATTACTCCGAGTCCCCCATCTACGTGAACTTGTAATCAGGAGCTGAGAGAGACCTTTCTCTAGACCCGTCTTCTCCGGGAAGAACGATGTGGTTTGCCTGTGAACATTGACTAGACCTCGGGCTGCTTCAGGAAGCAGGAACTGAGGGCAGGAAGTAGAATTTTATTGTTTTCTTTGTATTGTTTAGGAGACAAGATCTTACACTGTAGCCCCGGCTGGCCCGGCACTCACCATGTAGCCCAGTCTGCTCTCTAACTCAACACGTTCTTCCTGCCTCTGCCTCCCATGTGCTGGGACCGCATGCCACCATGCCTGGCTCAAACAGGCTCTGAGGTGAAATGAAGAAGAAGAGACAAAGACTTGGGGACCCTGTTGCTGCTCCCTCTCTGCCCGTGTCTCTTGCTATGGTGGGAACACAGCTACGACAAACATGTGTCCGGCGCTAGTCTCTGGCTATCTAAGAACAGCTGCAGGTCGCTGGTCCTACATCCCGGACTTCTCATCCACTTCCTGGCAGTCATTAGAGATGCGGCTTTCTATCTTCTCTAGAATTATGAATGATTCCAAGCCAGGACCACGTGTGCTTGAACGGCTGCTACATTCAGTGTCCAGGGAGAAAGCAATGTGGTAGTGGGGGGGGGGGGTGACAAAGCAGGGTGTGTCCATCCTGTATTTGGAAGGTTTCCAGTTAAGCATCCTCGGATGGATTCAGGGAACATGGTTTCCAGGGAATCTGGCTTTTGTTTCAACCTACTGACTCATGGATTCAGAGTCCATGGGACCTTCATCTAGGGGACCAAATCTCCTTCTTTTTCAGGCTGGCCAAGACAAGGACATGAAAGCTCATCTTGATTCAGCAAGCTTTTAGGGAATAAACGAAAGCCTCACTAACCTGTGTGACAGGTGACACATTGGCCGGGAAACAGTGGGCCCCAAAAAGAAAACACGTCACCAAACTCATGTCACAAAACTAGCTTGCACCCCTGTGTGATGCGACCCTCAATCCTTTCCATTAGGAACGTATATATTTTCCCTGGCTTCCAGCAGCAAGAGTCCTATTTCTGGTGCCCTTCCAAAATGACAGTGCCCTTCCCAAATAGAAAAACGCTTGGGTTTTTTTTCTATTCTGCTTTCTGGCCCCTGTTCACAGGTCTCAGAGCCTCAGGCAAGGCATGCTGGGCTTGTAGGGGGTCAGCATCCACTCAGGGGAGGTACTAATCTCCTATTGGCATCCACAGAGCTGTGGTGGGAGCATGTTGATAGACAGTGCCTGACAGTGCATCCCTTGGCCATTCTTAAAGTAGGCCAGACAAACAGGGACCAGCATCTATCAGCCCTTTAAAAACTTGATCTCTGTCAGGTCCCAGGATGGAGCAAACATTCTGGGTGAAACTACATTCCCTGATATAGTCTCTCCCAATGAATCTACTTTCTGGAAAATTCTAGCCTCTGCCTCCTTCCATTTAGAGAACTCCCTCCTTCTCCCTACCCCTACCCCCACTGTGTCACTCTGTGTGTGTGTGTGTGTGTGTGTGTGTATGTGTGTGTATGTGTGTGTATGTGTGTGCGAGTATGTGTGTGTATGTGTATGTGTGTATGTGTGTGTATGTGTGAGTGTGTGTATGTGTGTGTATGTGTGAGTGTGTGTGTGTGTGTGTATGTGTGAGTGTGTGTGTGCTGCTAGTAGAAGAGGATGACCTTGAACTCCTAGGATGATAGTTATACCCCACTACTCCTGCTTGGATAACTTCTGACAACTTATAAAGAAAGCACTGGTTCAAAAGCCAAGATACCCTGCCGGAAGGAAAGGGTGACCCCATGTCCAGCATGTGGGGTGTCCCCAGTTGACAAATTATCCAAGATAGCTAGGCAGGTAATGTTGAGGTACAGGGATCTGTTTCGTGCAACTGGGGGAAAAAAACTGATTCTTTTTTTCTTTTAGTAGGAAGGAGTCCCACTATGTTAGCTCATGCTAGCCCAGAACTCTGTATGTAGTCCAGGCTTGCCTGAAACTTCACCATGGGACTCAGGCTGCCCTTGAACTTGCTCCACAGTCCAGGCAGATGTTGGACTTCAATGCTCCTGCCTCAGTTTGCCAAGTGCCGGGAATTAAAAGCATGTTCTCCCACATCTAACGGAACCAATCATTCTTTGCGGTATTTTAGATTAGAACCAGTATTAAATATAAACGATTTATGTTAACATGACGGTATGCTTCTGCGAGCATAGGATCCTAAGAGAAGGTTTAGTTAGTACACCTGGTACACCTGACCCCCTTCCTCCAAACCTACTGTGGCAAGGTCACATAGTTGAGAACAGTCCCCTGAGTGAGTTAGTCCAAGTGCAGATGGCATGAAGTTAAGCAACTGTGACATTTACATGATCATGGGGGATGGGGACAAGACGAGGTGGCCTAGCTTCTCATTCTATTCATGTCTATTCTGACTATAAATAATTCAAATTAAAAACTCTAATGGCTGCATAGCTCTTCTATTCCAGAAATGGGATTTTTTTTTCTTCTTGTGGAGGAGGGGAGTCAAGGAGTCAGTGTGGAGGGAGGGAAAGTGGCTGTGAGTTCTGGACTCTCAGCCCTACAGGATGGATGCTTCCCAGGGAGCGGGATTCTGTGGACCTCCGGGTCATAGAAACAGTATGTGCCAAAGTCTAGAAGATTCATCGGAGCTCACCTGCATCCTCTTCATAGCATTATATAAAAATAAGGACCCTTTTCACAACAAGGTTCCAGACTCTCTGTGGATCTTAGGTAACAGGGTAGATTAGGGTAGCTGTGGACCTTTAGGAATATAGTATAGAGACATGACCTAGTATGCTTTGAGGTACAAAACTTAGCACTTTCTACAAAGAGAGAAACCGAGGGAACGCGAGGAAACAGTTCCACACACAACATGCGGCCAGGCATAGCCAAGTCATTCCCCATCCAGAAAGCATCCCCAACAGTCACCTTGTTCATCTTCTGATGATGCCCTCATAGGAGCCCAGGGACACTACCAGTCTCAGATCCAAAGAAGCAATGTACACAATGTTCTTTGATTTATGACCTGAGTCTGGACTTGAGCCCATAGGAGGAGTTTGCAATAAAAGCCAGCTGTCTCTCTCCCTGCTCTTAGATTCTCCAATTACACTGAGAGTCAGTGACTGCAGGCTAGGAGAGAGGCTCTCAACACAGGCACCCTTTTCCCCATTTTCTTTCTTTTGTTTTCTTTTTCTATCCCATTCTTTCAAATACTAGACCACTTCTCATATAAACTTTGAGATAGGAGCAGGCATGGAAGACGCCTAGGGAGAGGCTCCAGTCTCTGCATATTCACCACCTAGAACTTCCCACAATCACTGAGGTTGCCCAAGAATTCAATGAGAATCCTAGCTCACCTCTGTTCATAGTTTTGGCTTTCTGGATGGAGGAGCTCGGCAAGCAAGCAGATACTTTTAAAGACAGCAGGCTTCCTTTTTGTGGTTTTTGCCTGCCAGGTGATTTGGGGTGGTTTTATTGCCCCTGATATGTAGAGAGTCTTGTTCTGGGAGGTGAGATAAGAGTAGAGCTGAGGAGGCTGACTCATTTTCTCCTGAGTTGGGGGGAGGGGACAGACACATTCAATACAATAGGAAAAAGGCAGGGAAGCCATACAATTATTGGAGGTTAATTTCCCATCTCAGCAGGAGATGGAGTCTGGGAGTCGTAGTGCAGGCAGGTAGGGTCTAGGTTCTTTAAGTGTTCCCTCTGTGCCTTGACAAACTCAGGGTAGATGCAATGGTTGCTATGGCAACCTCTTATAGCTCTCACAAGGAACTTGCACACATTCTGGGAACCTCCGTTAACAGTTCCAGTCGACATCTGGGACAGCGAGGGGAACGATTTGTTTGGAAGCAAAGGGGTTCAGAATCAGCTTGTCTTTCTGTCCCAGGTAAATTGCTGTCCTGGTGTCTGTCACTCACGAAGGTCTGGGGATGTGGACCTGAGCTGGGAGCAAGAATGAGCCAGTTACTGAGTCATCCCATGGCTGGCCAGCCTCTGTCACCATTTCCTAAGTCCAGTCACAGGCAAGGCAGAAAAGGCCTCCTGCCTCTCCTTCAGAGGGTGTCTCAGCTGCTCGTGTATGGCTTTCCTTGAGCATGAGGAAGCAGAACTTTCTGGAACCATCAGCCAACCAACTCCTCCCCAATTACTGTCATGAGGATGTTGGTGACAGGGAACCTTGGGGTAGCACTTATGTGAACAGGCCTGACAATAGGGCTGCCTGAAAAAGAAGCCCAAACACCATAAATATATCAAAGACTTAACACAAGCAAAGCAGCCAGAGGGTAGGCCACCTTAGCAGACTTTTAGCCCTCCAAGTCTAAAGGTCACCACTAGCCCAGACTTCCTGCACTGATGCATTCAGTTCCTGTGTGCCTCAGATGAGGAGGGTGCTGGGAAATTAATTTATGGGCTGTCAGAGGGAATCTGATGACTTCTTTCCTGTCTTTCCTTCCATAATATTGGGAGAAGGTGCTCACGCCCTTGTAGATATTCGCAATCAGGCACATCCACGACAGCCAAAAGTGACTCCGCGGCCATCAGGCATCTTTACAGCCAGCTTTTGAGGGACCTCACGACAAGACGCCATCACTATCTTTCGCCGGTCGTTGCAGGGCCCCTTGCGCAGCGCCAGTAAAAGCCACGTTCTCCCTTCCCCCACTCTCTTCTTCTTTCATCCAGAACCCATTCTGTGCCCCCTTCCTCTTTAATAAAAACCCTCCCACGCGAGACCTGTCACGCAGTGTCCCATCAGTAGGAAACGGGCTTTCATCACATCTCTGCTCATTGCTGATGAAATCTAAACCCTGCATCTTGTGGGATCAGCATTCTTCAGTATGGGGCAGAGCTTGGAGAAAAGCAACATTCGAAGAAGCCCTTATGTTCCACCTTGAGCGCCAATCTCACTTGTGGCACTGTATCCGCTGCTTTCGGGTCCTTAAAGCCCTGCACTTTCTAGATCCGCTCACCAGATTCCGGGGAGGGGGGGCAGTTTGGAAGTTCAAACGTCAGCTGATTATAGGGAAACACGTTGCCACCAACCATGCTTGCCTTCTTATACACAGCTGGCAGAGAGAAGGCAATTGCCCCAGGAAGAAACTGAAGGGGTGGGATGTTGGGCAGTCTATTAATATTCTGTGTCTCTACTTGTTCTAGTTCAGGAGTCTGATCCTAAGGGGACCGTGGTGACTCAGCCTACAGAAGGAACAAAAACGGGCAGGTTTGCAAAGGGCACCGGAAGAAAGGAAGGCAGGCTGCTGCCCGGATGTTTTAGACTCCAGACAGTTTTACGAAGTGACTCTGTGCCCCTCGGGCGTCTTGGGACCTCCGACCTGCTCCTTCCTCAGTATGCTATGGCTCAAACCTAGTTTGACTTGTGCTCTTGGTGAATATTCACACTCTACAGAGGGAAAATTGCTAGAGCTGTCCCCATACTACTGCATGGAGCACAGGTAGAGGTGAACTGGAGGAAGACCCTATGTGGAGACCTTGCGTGATCCAGGTCTAAGAAGGGAGTAAGGAGGGAGCAGAGCGGGGGAAGTAGGCTAGAGGAATATGCATCGCACCATAAACACCTACCCAGCAGAACATAGAAAGCAACAGCAACGCCGCCAGTACCTCTGTGTGGCTGGAGGAAGTGGGGAGGGTGAGGGGGAGGGGGAGGGTGAGGGGGAGGGTGAGGGGTAGGCGGAGGCGGAGGCGGAGGCGGAGGCGGAGGCGGAGGCGGAGGCGGAGGGGAAGGGGAAGGGGAAGGGGAAGGGGAAGGGGAATTGGGGATCTTCCAGCTGAGATCCGAAGTTAGAACAGGACAATTTCGTTACAGAAATAAAGACTTAGGGTGAGAAAAACACAAAGGGAGTTAGCACGTCTATAGAGGACTGGCTAAATCCGACCAGTGGGGCTTAAATTCATAGTGAATCCAGGAAATCTTGAAGAAATGAGAGTCTTGGCCTGCCACTAAATTCAGACCCAGATATTCAGTTCTCTGCCCCAGTGGAAGTGTTCTGGGATCAGAACAGCGATCAAGTCTCTGCCCTATCAGCCACGCGCATTAGCATCTGTCTTTTTTTTTTTTAATGAGTCATCAGCACAACCTGAATTTCATGAGTTATTAAGCAAAACACAGCAATCTGATCCTTCCATCTTTTTGCTTCAAGTTCTAGGTGTCCTTTCCTTAGCTGGGGAAAGGCTCACTAATAAAGTCCACGATGAGGGGAAGGTTAGATGTACACCAATCTAAAGTTACAGATATTATCAAATATGGCGACTCGGAGCGGCTCTGTTACCTCAGATGCCTGGGGTCTAGGCCTCCTCACTGCCAGACTCATTCCTTCCTCTACCCTAGTTACTGCATCCTTTGCTCTAAAGAAGCACAGACAGGTGTGAGATAGAGAACAAGTTCATGTCCAAAGTAAGCAATTTGGGAAAAACAGCATTACACAGAAAAGTCCCCTGTCTGTCTACGTGTCTGGGTTATAGAGACACACAGGTTATGGAATATTTTTTCTTTTTCTTTTTTTTCTCTAATGGCGGCACAGGCAAGAAAGCTGGGAGCCAGGCTCTCTGCAGATTCCAAGATGCTGGTGCGGGATGGACTTCAGAAACAGAAAGCCAAGAGCCGTGGAAACCAACCGAGAGTGCCCCAGCTCTATCGACAAGAGTCCTGTAGAAAAGGCGATTAAGAACAGCAGCGGGGACTGCAAAGGAGTTGCGCCCTGCTTAATGGCTTTCCCCCTCCGTGCCTTGGTGGGAGGGGTCTCCACTGGGTGGAGGCAGGAAGCCAGGGTGAGATGGAAAGTCCCCTTTTCTGTAGCAACCCAGAAGTCAACTTCAGCAGGGAGTCTCAATGCATCCCTGGGTTGAAAGAATTGGGTCATGGATGGAGGTGACTGTTACTCACGTCTGTCTTTCTTTCTCGCTCTCAGATGCCACCATGATATCTGGATGGCTACTGGAATTCCAAGACGAAAAGAAAGCAGTATTTTTTCCCCCTTGCTTCAGAGTTGTTACTGGCGGTTGAAGCAATAACTGAGAGCTCCTGGCTATTTATTGCATTGGGAAACAAAACCATGAAAGCATTGAAGACAGCCCTTTTGTGTCCCTGCCAAGGAGATGGAGTTGATCCGTGAGCCCGGTTGCACTGCAAACTCGAGTTTTTATTGAACGGTACCAACGCTTGCATCCATCCAAAGGTCCAGATCTCCTGTGTGAAGGAACAGAGTCTGCCCGCGGGGCATGCACATGCGCGGTGAGCTGGCAACGCGGTGTGGCTGGTGGGAGACTGCTACTCCATGCCGCTCCGCAGGATCTGGTTGGCTGCGATCAGCATGACGCTTATGATAAAGGCCATGGCAAAGGCGCATATGAGGCTCTTGCGGACGCAGGTCTGCCGGTTCTGTTTCTGCGAATGGACTGGGGTTCAGGGTGGGGAGGAGAGAGAACAGAGAGATGACATCATGAGACACACTTACATCTTCTGCAACCAGCATAGACTGTGACTGGGCGAATCAACTCAGATGATAGACACAATGGGATTCTTAGCTGAGCCGAAACTCCTGGTGAAATGTATGAAATGGAAAACCATCCCTATCATAACCAGGGTCTGTAAGATACTCAAGAAAGGTTTAGGCTCCTAGATATAATGGAGCCACGGAGCCACAGTGCGTTTCAGAGACAAGAATCTGTAACATTCCCGAATGAATTTCAGAAAAGACATCATCCAACCACGGTCAGCCCTTTTCTGTAACCAATACTAATAAAATGAGGCTTAAAAGCGTCTCCACGTATTGTAGGTGTGTGTCTTGTTTGTACATGTGCGCCTGCCTATGAAAGCCAGAGGGCGGCCTAACATGTCATTCCTCAGGCACTATCCACCTTGTGTTTTGAAGCGGAGTCTCTTACCAGCCTGGTAATCTAGGTTGGCTTTGCAGTGAGCCCCAGGGACTGTCTCTTCCTCCGCAGTACTGGGATTTACAAGCACGCATGATCACATCTATGTGGAAACCAGGGTCTCACACTTGCAAGGCCAACACTTTACAAACAAACTGAGCTGGGTCCCCAGTGTTCTTTTGAAGACTTAGCCACTTCTCAATAACCAGTAGGGGACCAAGCTCTCAAATGTAGGAGCATCACGGACACCTTGTATCTAAATAGAGGAGGGGAGATGATACAAAAGGGATTGTCTGCTTTATTATGGAGTCTCTGAATCATGTCCCTGGGAGTTCATGGTTTACTAAGCTCTTCAGGGAACTGGGCAACTTTTAGTTCACCTGATAGGCCTGGGTAGGGGTTGAATTGACAGAGTCAAAGGGCACTTTCTCACACACACAAACCGTGTGTGTGTGTGTGTGTGTGTGTGTGTGTGTGTGTGTGTGTGTGTGTGTAGTATAGGCTTGGGGTGTTGGGAAACATGCTCTTAGAGGCTTAGGATAAGGATTGGTAAGGAAAGTGTTTTGCTGTGCAGGTATGAGGACATGAGTTTGATTCTCAGCACCCACATAAAAAAATAAACAAAAAAACAAAAACAACTCTAGTCATGATGCCAAATACTTGTGTTCCCGTAGCTGGACAGAGAGAGACAGGCAGACCGTAGGGCCCACTGGCCGGCCGGCCCAGCATACTCGGTGAGTTCTAGACTAGCCAGGTGGGTGGCATCCTGCATCCTGAGGAACAATATCTGAGGTTGACCTCTGTCCTCACAATAGACACACGTGTAGCACATGTATGACATGTATGACACATGCATGGCACATGCATGGCACATGTGTACACACGTACACAAAGAGGACTGGTAAAGTTAGATGCAGTGGTACATTCTGGGCAGTCAGAGAATTGTCAGTTTGAGTTTTGAGGCTGCCCAGTGAGACTCTGTCTCAAAACAAAGCCTTCCAAAACAACAACAACAAAAACAAAAACAAAAACAAAAACAAAAACAAAAACAAGAAACCAACCAAACTTGAACAAGGCTGGCAAGATGGCTCATGGGTAAGGGAACTTGATACAAGGCCTGACATCCTGAGTTTGCTCCCTGGGACCTACATGGTATAAAAAGAGAGCTGACTCTTAAAAGCTGGCCTCTGATCGACATAGTGTGACACACACCCCCACCCCTCCCCACACCACCACCACCACCACCACAATGAATGAAATAAGTAAATAAATAACATTTAAAGAAGAGGTTTTCAACCTGTGGGTAGCAATTCCTTTGGGGGTCGAACAACCCCTTCATAGGAGTCACCTGAGACCAGGGGAAAACACAGAGATTTACGATTCATAACAGTAGCAAAATTACAGTCACGAAGTAGCAACAAAATAGTTTTATTGGTTGGGGGGGTCACCACAACACGAGGAACTCTGTTAAAGGGTCTCAGCATTAGGAAGGGTGCGAACCATTGGTTTAAAGGAAACAAACAAGTTAAAAAAAATTCTGATAAAAGAAGAAACTAGTTAGGCTGCCATGTTCGGACTTACCCTCACCCCTAACCCCCCAAACCCTATAGAAATAACAAAGTCAGAAGTAGGAATCAGATTATGTTTTCAAAGGCAAGAGAGCTATTCCTAGGAGAAAGGGCCCAAAAGCTTCTCAAGGATCTGAAAATCACTCTCAAGCCAGACTTCACGGTGAGCCTGTGTCCCGCACCACTGTCCGGGCTCCCTCTCCGACTCACCGAGATCCTCTCTTGCCTGCACTGCCTAAGTCTCATCTTGTTATCTCTAATCCTCCTGAACCCACCAGGCTCTCGCTTCCCTTGGGTGACTTAAGAGTATTTTTGTGGTCGATTCTCCACTTTACTGATGAACTCTGGGTTTTAAGTTCTTAGCTGGAGGAGGAGAATTTGCTTGGGGTGGAGATGGGCTTCTTCTTGGAGTGGGCACATGGAAGGAAAAAACATGCCAACTCTCAGAGAGGACAAAGGAGAGTAAGAAGAAGAGGATGGGGATTGGAGATGTGGCTCAGTGGTTAGAGCACCTGCCTAGCATACACAAGGCCTAGGGTTCCATCCACAGCACTGCGCTGACTAAGTGTGGTGACGTACACTTGTAAACTCAGTTGTTTACAGGCGTACCCAGGAAGTAGAGACAGGAGGATCAGACCTTTGGGAATCACCCTTGGCTACACAGCAAGTTCCAGCCCAGCGGGGGACACAGGAGACCCTATCTAAACAAACAAACGAATCAATAATGACCCAGAAAAACAAAAAGAATTCAAAATGTGTTTGTGGCTTGTTGGGAACCAGCTAATGTGTCTGGGCCTTGTGCCTAATTAGAAACTGTCCCCTTATACCCCTTCCTGAGGGTGTGTGGAGAGCTTCAGCAACAGAAAACGCTATGGCTGGGCCAAGGGGGAAAGTGTTCATGAAAACCCTTCTTTTTGAAGGATACTCAGAAAGTAAGATAGGATAATGGGCTTTTTATCCCCAGTGTTAAAGTGTGGCTATGAACTGTCTTCTGCAGGCTGATGTGGGTAGACGTGAGGCTTCCTGCAGGTGGTCCTGTTTCGGGAAATTTCAGACCCTTTAAGGGGTGGGATTTAAAGAGAGATGAGCCACTACGGGGGTGGAAATTGAGGGTTACACAGAGCCACACTTCCTGTCGTGGTCCCTCTGTTTCCTGATCCTGGCCTACGTCAGCAAGGCGCTCATGCATGCTGCATTGAGCTGACTCTACCCCTACTCCTACCCCCTTTACTAAACCATGAGACCAAATAAATCTTCCCTGCCTTAAATTGCTTCTTGTCAGGATTTGATCACACAGATGAGAAAGGTGACTAATATATTCCTGCAGTGTCGCTTTCACTTTGATCTCAGGATCGTTCAAAGCACGGGGAAGGGAGAGATAACAAGTGCCTGAGAACCCAAACAGACATGTCCACCTTTTTTTTTCCAGTACAGAAAGAGCGCCCTCATCTATAAAGTTCATGATAGACAGATGTGCTATTACATTCTTACAAAAAATAACCTTGTTCGAACAATACGATGTTTTAACTAACTGTACAGTTAGTTATGAATACAGTTGGGCTGTATTCATAATCACCAGCTAGAACACTATGCTGTACGCTGAGCGGACCTTCTAGACCATTCTGAGGCCATACGAACTTCGATGCAGCGGAGCCTGTAAGTCCAACTCAGTACCTGGTGGAAGATCGCTTTACTGCGAATTCATACATCACTAGGAACAGTAGAGCCAAAAAAGAATGCCTTCAGTGGCTGAACTTAACACTCGATATCCTTGGCCCTTGATTTCCCTGTCTATAAAATGGGGATAATAACAGTCACCTTGGAAAGGAGATTTAAGGCAAAGAACTTCAACAATATTGTCTGTGCCCAGTGCATGCTGATCCCCTCTTTAAAAAACCCAAGTTTGTTTATTTATTTCCCATATGTGGGCGTTTGTATGTGCAAGTGTATGAACAACACCCCTGGGTGTCTTTCCTCACGTGCCACCCACCCTCTTGTTGAGACAGGGACTTGCTATTCAGGCTAGACGGACTAGCCAGCATGTGTAAGTCTCTGTTTCTGCAGCACTGGGATTACAGGCACACTCCGCCATACCCTGCTCACTTCTCTTGCACTGTGGCAGTGGACCTTAGGTGTGAGGCATCCTTTATAGAAGGAGCCATCTCCTAAACCCTATAACTGATGTCAATTTTTGTTTTCAAGACAGGTTTCTCCATGTAACATCCCCTGGCCATCCTGTACCTTTCTTTGTAGACCAGGTTGGCCTCTAATGCCTCTGCCTCCCAAGTGCTGGGTATAAAAGGCGTGAGTCCCCATGCCTGGCTTCTTGTTGACTTATTCAGTGAGCTGGGTGTTGTGCTTCTTTTATGTTTGTTTTATGTGCAGAGTTAGGTCTCACACAGGCTGGGTGTGGTTCTTTAGATAAACGAAGAGCCCCCCTGTATCAAGCAGCAAAGGCAATTGACAAGTCACAAAGGTGGGATTTGAACCCATGGTTTGCTCTGCTACCCAAGTTCAAAACCTCAGCTTACGTTCTCCCTAACCTTCTGCTTGGTGGCAGCGAACATGTCAGACACTTGGTGCAGCTGACTGGAGCCTGAGCCAGGACCGGATTCGTTTCCTTGTGACTCACTTAAGACAATTCATACCTGTGTTGTACAATGTAACATTAAATAAAATAAATACTACTTATTCTTAGTGTGTTTCCCTTTCATTTTCAGTCCCGGGCATTGAACCTAGAGCCTCGTGAATGCTAGGAAAGTATACTCCCCTGAGCTGCAGCCCCCACCCCTGTTTACTTTTTTCCCTTGTTATTATTGTTTTGGAGACAGTTTCTCACTATGTAGCCCAGGCTATACATGTACATATGTATTCTTACTATGTAGCCCAGGCTATACATATACATATGTATTTTTACTATGTAGCCCAGGCTATACATATACATATGTATTTTTACTATTAGCCCAGGCTATACATATACATATGTATTTTTACTATGTAGCCCAGGCTATACATATACATATGTGTTCTTACTATGTAGTTCAGCTTGCAGCAATTGAGGCAAAAAGCTGCCTTTGTCTCCCAGGGTATCTGGAATTTAGGCACAAGGCACCATGGGATGTTTTATATACTTAAAGAGTTATTTTGTTTTATTTATATGTATGTCTGTGTGAGCATACACTATGTGGTTGTGAGTCCCCAAGGCGGCCAGGAGAGGGCACCAGATCTCCTAGAGATCAAGTTACAGGATGTTGTGAACCACTCAACGTGGGTGCTGAGAACTGAACTCTGGTCCTCAGCAAGAGCAGCAAGGCCCCAGCTGGCTCTGACCTCACTATGTCTCTCAGCCTGACTGTGAACTTCAATCCTCTTGCTCCAGCCTTCCAAGGAGCTGGGGTCTCAGGATCGGTGCCATTAAACCTGGTCCATAGCAAGTCTTGCTTCATTTTGCTTCAAAGACTACTGGTCAACCTGGAGTGATTTGGAGCCCCAGGTCTTAGGCCCTTTGTTTTAATCTGACATTTTCCCCAACTGTTGCTCAGGAGCTCTGAGAAAGTCTGAACGCTAAGCCTCAGTTTCCCTTTCTGTAAAAGGAGCTAACAATAGGTGCTCTAAGCACCAAAAGAATTAATTCAGAAGCTGGGGGCATGGTTCTTTTCATAAAGTGCTTTTCCCACAAGCATGAGGACCTGGATTGAATCCCCAAAACCTGTACAAAAATCTAGGTATGGTGTTCATACCTGAACATCCCAGCACTGGAGAGGCAGGGACAGGAGGATCCCAGGGGCTTAGTGGACAGTCAGTCTAGCTAAATTGCTGAGTTCCAGGCTAGTGTGAGACCCGTTCTACAAAAGAGTGGATGGTGTCTGAAGATGACCCCTTATGTTGACCTCTGGCCCCAACACTTGTAAACACACACAGGCATAAAATTTAAAAATAGTGAGATAGTCTGGGCGATGGCGATACACGCCTTTAATCCTAGCACTCTGGAGGCAGAGGCAGGTTAATGGCTGTGAGTTCAAGGGCAGCCTGGTCTACAGAGTGAGTTCTAGGACACCCGGGGCTACACAGAGAAACCCTGTCTCAACACACCACACACACACACACACACACACACACACACACACACACACACACAGTTAGATTTTAAAAATTAAGTAAAAAACAAACCACTACAAAGATTAATGAGCTAACCCAACTGAAAGCTACATCCCGGCCATAAATTGCCAGAGAAATACCAAGCTGCCTGTCTCCCCCTGGGGTCACAGGAGACACCTGCTTGTTTATTCTCCTGGTTGGTCTGTTGCTGCAGCTTCCAGTGTAGAGCTAAGCACACCTCAGATGCTCCCAGACCTCTTCCTGGCTTCTTACCCCATCAATTCTTCCTGAACTGCTGCTAGGCTCACCTTTCCAGAGCCCTGCTTAGTATGCAACAGTCTTCCCTGTGCAGCCTGCCATCCCGGGAGTCACAGTCTCCAGCTGCCACCCACAGCTGCAAACACTCCTCTTGCCTAATCCCTTCTTGCTGACTTCCCCTCATCCCGTCCTTTCTTCCCCTCTCCTTTCCTTCCCTCTCCCTTCCCCTTTCTGCTCCTCTCCTCCCTTCTCTCAGTCCACTGCAAGGCTGGACCATTGAGCCTGGGGGGGGCCCCACACACTCTAAGTGATGGTTCTATTGCCCAGCTCCTCCCTCCTTTGTTTTCAAGGACACGGCTCTTAATGTCTACTTACTATTAATCTAGCTACACAGTGCAAGTGTCGAAATGAACTTAACACACTCCCAAAGTTGTGTAACCATCACTACTGCTCAGCACAAGATGACGTCCATCATCCTAAGAAGAAACCAGTACACGTAGGAACCATTACTCACCTGCCTCTGTCCCCAGCCCCAGGCAACCATTGACCTTTCTATTCCGATGGACTTGCCTGCTCCGCATGCTGCACGGATAGAACCGCAGGAAGTGGGACTTCTGTCTCCTTCCATTCACCTCAAACACGGGAGCTCAGTTTGCATTGTGGGTTGCATCGAGGTTTCATTATTTTAAATTTTGGGACAGGGTCTCATGTAGCCCAGGCTGGCCCCATACTCACTATGCAGCCAAGGATGACCCTGGACTCCTGATCCTCCTAAGGCTTGGCATTACAGGTACATAACACCATGACTGGCATCACCTCATTTCTTTCTATCGCTTAATGATACCACATAATGCGGCTTGTTTATGAGTTCATTACTTAAGGGTATCTGGATGGTGTTTTTTTAAACATATTATGAACACTTGTATACATGGGTTTTTTTGAGTGTGTGCTTGTGTGGATGTGTGTGTGCAGGTGCTTTCTGTTTGAGGGTATGTGCATAATGTGTTCACATACCCATGGAAACCCTGAGTTGACACTGATCCCTTGGGACATGCTGAGCCATCTCCACACCCCTCTTGTGCATGTTTTTGGGTACCCAGGCCTTCTGAGCTCCCTGTGCTACAAACTTAGGACCCTGATGGCTGTTTTACATATGAGACTCTCATTTAATCTTGGAGGAGTTTGGTTCTGTCAAGAAGCATCCTATATAGATCGATTGTACGTCCATTTATCAGAGTTCAAGCATTCTTCTAGCGACTGACACAGCAGGTAAGGAAGTGGGCAGCAGGAGGCAGATGCAGAATCCCCAGCCCCCACACTTGTTGTCCAACCCTATAAACCACAGACCCTGTCTTCTGGCAGGACCTGGGTTTGTAAGCTTTAGTGACAGACTGTCTTTGCACTTCTTATTTTAACACCAGTTCACACAGCTCCACTTGGCAAGTGATCGGGGATGGCTCTGGGATTCTTCTCTTGGAGACAGTCATCTGCATAGACTTTGATACAAGCCAGGGGAGTTTGTAATCCCTTTGCTTCCGTGTGGATGTCGGCAACGAGGCTGCTTGTTTATAGAGATGGTGGCTCAAGAGTGAGATGAGCTCATTTGTGGTCCGGGTGCAGATCTTCAACGCTAGTATTTCCAGTAGGAACTCTGAGTTTCAGGAGTGAGTACATGAATTACTACCAATTCCAGATCATGTGATTCTCAGAATAAGCCAGAGCTACCCAGTTTGGAAACTAAAATTGCCTTCAGATCCTTTAGGTCTGATACCTTGTGAAGCTCCTGTGATTTGAATGCAAGATGTCCCTCACAGGCTCATATGTATGAACATGTGGTCTCCAGCAGGTGGTGCTATTTCCATGGGGGGGGGGAGATTATAGAACCTTTAGGAGGTGGAGCTGTACTGGAGGAAGTGGGCACTGATAGGAGGGGATTCAAGGTTTTGTAGTCCAGCCCCACTTCCTGTCCACTCTCTGCTTCTTTGTCTATCAAGATGTGAGGTGTCTCTGACATGGGCTCCTACCAACATGAACCTCATCATGTCTTCAAACTGTGAGATAAAATAAGCCCTCCACTTCAAGCTGTTTCTTGTCAAGTGTTTGATCCCAGCCCTGAGAGAAGTAATATGGACTGTATGAAACTGGCTCTTGATTCAGCCTAAAATGGAACAAACTTTTTGCTTTGCTTTTAATAATGTATTTTTATTTATGCACCTGTGTGTATGTTCATGTGTACAGGAGGCCAGGAGAGTTAGAGTTAGAAGTGGCTGTGATGAAACTCAAGAAGGATGACCAAAATGCAGATGCTTCACTCCTTTTTTAAAAGGGGAACAAGAGGGCTGGAGAGATGGCTCAGTGGTTAAGAGCACCGACTGCTCTTCCTGAGGTCCTGAGTTCAAATCCCAGCAACCACATGGTGGCTCACAACCATCTGTAATGAGATCTGATGCCCTCTTCTGGTGTGTCTGAAGGCAGCTACAGTGTACTCATATACAATAAAATAAAAATCTTAAAAAAAATAAATTTATAAAAGGGGAACAAGAATACCCTTGGGAGGGGATAGGGAGGCAAAGTTTAGAACAGAGGCAGAAGGAACACCCATTCAGAGCCTGCCCCACATGTATACATATAC
The DNA here is from genome assembly GCF_021556685.1 of Rattus norvegicus. Lineage (NCBI taxonomy): Eukaryota > Metazoa > Chordata > Mammalia > Rodentia > Muridae > Rattus > Rattus norvegicus. The sequence goes on from NC_141545.1 coordinate 32,838,870, forward strand.
AGCCACCAAACTAGATAAGATGGATGAAGCAAAGAAGTACAGGCTGACAGGAAATGGATATAGATCTCTCCTGAGAGACACAGCTAGAACATGTCAAATACAGAGGCAAATGCTAGCAGCAAACCACTGAACTGAGAACGGGACCCCCATTGGAGGAATTAGAGAAAGGTCTGGAAGAGCTTGAAGGGGCTTGAGACCCCATATGAAAAACAATGCCAACCGACCAGAGCTTCCAGGGACTAAGCCACTACCCAAAGACTATACATGGACTGACCCTGGGCTCCAACCTCATAGGTAGCAATGAATAGCCTAGTAAGGGCACCAGTGGAAGGGGAAGCCCTTGGTCCTGCCAAGGCTGGGCCCCCAGTGAAGGTGATTGTTGGGGGGAGGGCGGTAATGGGGGGAGGATGGGGAGGGGAACACCCAGATAGAAGGAGAGGGGGAGTGGTTAGGGGGCTTATGGACAGGAAACTGGGAAAGGGAATAACATTTGAAATGTAAATAAGAAATACCCAAGTTAATAAAAATGAAAAAAAAGAAGTGATTGTGAGCTGGCTGAAACTCAAAAGCAGTGTGTGTCCTTGATCGACGAGCCATTTATAGCTTATCTTTTGATTTTCTGTAAAGATTTTATTATTTATTTATTTATTTATTTATTTAGTGTGTGTATGTGTGTGTGTGTATGTGTTTGTGTGTGTGTGTGTATCTGTGTCCATGTTTGTGCCTGTGCAGGAATGCATACCTTTGTACACAGAGGCGCGAGGAGGGCACTGGATCTTTCAGAGCTGGAGTCACTGGTGTGTATTTGAAATCCAACTTGTTATTTTGGTGCTGGGAGTCCAAACTCTCTAGTCCTCACAATCCAGCAACAAGCACTCTTCACCACAAGCTATCACTCCAGCCCAGAAAGGGAATATAGAAATATAGCTTGATGGTATTAGGTATCATCACCAGGTAAGACTTGCGGTGGGGATGGAGGATGGAGCTGTAGGAGGTAGAATGAGGTTGGTTTTTATCTAATGATGCCTTCCTAAAGAGGGAGAGAGCGGCCCCCACTTGTACAACTGGAAGCTGGTTCACTTTATACCACAGAACTTCACTAGCTCCTCTTGGTTTTTCCGTACTGCAGACAACTGTGCCTTGCTTCTAAAGGTCCTACCAGGATCTCCCGGTATAAAGGTCAAGCACAGTGCTGGCCTTCCCAGTGTCCTTCCCTTCCCTTTGATGACAACATGCATCTTTTGTTTCTGGGACCTGTACTACTCCGTGTAGTTGAGATTCTCAACCGAAGACTTCACAAGCCAGAAGGACCAAGAATAATGTCCATAGCTCTTGGCTTGTCGGGGGGTAGACCTAAGAGCTGAAGAGTTGAGAAGGGGCCCTTTTGTGGATGAGGATGAGTCTTGGGAGAGGGAGTCCTGTTACTGTCTGAGTCTGATTGAGAATGAAGCCAATAGAGGAAAGGGAGGATGAGACAGTAGCACTCAGGGAGAAAAGAGGCAGGAAAGGAGAAATGTAGATGGACGGGGAGGAGGGGGAAGAAATGGATAAATAATGAGAGGAAAGATGAAAAGAGGAGAAGAAAGTGAGGAGGGAGAAGAGGAGGAGGAATTGTTTTACATACTGATCAAAAACAATTCTCTGTGCCTTTGGCATCTTCAAATTTCAATTGGTCCTCAGAAAACTCTTCTACCATATTGCTGTAGAGAACATTAGAGGGTCCCCAAACAGTCCAGCTGCTCCTTAACTTTCAACCGATGGCCCAAGTCAGCTTTCGAAAGTTGCCTTCTGGCTTTCCACAGGCTGCCAGCCCTAGCTGCCCACTTACCTCCTTCTCAAGCCAAAGACACAGGTTTTATTTCAGGAAAGTCACAGGGCAGGCCAGCTAGAAGCAGATGGCATGAGTGACATCCTGTGTCCCCTTCATTTGGATGGGCCCAGAGGAGCCATAATGAATTGCTGGGTGACAACGCAGATGACATCGTGCAGGTGATCACTTGGTGACCTGACAGGAACATCGTGACTTCAGAAGGGATGGCTGCCTTGGTGACCTTGGATTGGATCACAGACTTCTCTATGACCTTCCACTGTGCCCCAACATGTTTGTATCTAACTCTTTTTTTTTTTTTTCCGGAGCTGGGGACCGAACCCAGGGCCTTGCGCTTCCTAGGTAAGCGCTCTACCACTGAGCCAAATCCCCAGCCCCGACATGTTTGTATCTAAATATAACTACCACTATATTCTTGCATTGAATAGGACAGAAAATTAAAGCTCAGAGAGCCCAAAGATATATGGACCACACAGCATATTATGTTTCTTTTTTCTTTCTTTTTTTTTTTTTTTGGTTCTTTTTTTCGGAGCTGGGGACCGAACCCAGGGCTGCGCTCTACCACTGAGCTAAATCCCCAACCCCTTGCATATTATGTTTCTTATCAGTGTGACCACATTGGCTGGTATTAATTAATAACTTGACTGGATCTAGAGTGATCTAGCAGGCAAACCTCTTGTCACAACGGTGAAGGGTTATTTTGATTAGGTTACTTAAGGTGGGAGGAACCCTAGAAGTGGGTGGTATCATTTCCTAGGCTTGGATCGCCTAAACAGGAGAACGCTAGGTGAACAGGAGCATTCATCACTCCCTGCTTCCTACCTGCAGGTGTGAGGTGTCTGCCTGCCTCGCATTTCTGCTGCCCTGACTTCCTCAACATGGTGAACTGTACCCTCCAACGGTGAACCAAACAAACCCTTACTCCCTTAAGTTGTTTCAGTCAGAGTATTTATCTCAAGAAAATCAATGAAGACAGTGAGCAAATACCTGGCAGAAATAATTTAGAGGAAAAAAAAAAAGGTTCATGCTGGCTGGCAGCTTCTGAAATTAAAGCCCACAGTCTCTTGGTCCCAAACGCTTGGGCAAAACATTCTGGTGGGGGGCTGGGTATTTAGCTCAGTGGTAGAGCGCTTACCTAGGAAGCGCAAGGCCCTGGGTTCGGTCCCCAGCTCCGAAAAAAAGAACCAAAAAAAAAACAAAACAAAACAAAACAAAACAAAACAAAACAAAAAAACAAAAAAACAAAAAAAACCCCAAAAACATTCTGGTGGGAAAAGTGACAACAGAGAAGAGTTGCTCACGTCATAGCTGACTAGCAAGCCCACAGTGGGAAATGAGGTGGCCAGAGAAAATATACTCTCGAGGGCCTAACCCCAGTGACACAGTCCCTTCCAGTTATGTCCCTTCAGGTATGATGCCCCCATACCATAAAGTTTTCAGGACTCCTCAAATAGCCCCGTCATCTATCTGGGATAAGTCCTTGTGACATTCATATATTCGAGCCATATTACACAAGCAGGAAAGAGCTGTACAGATCTCCACATACTGCAAAGATCTTCCTTGACCTTTGCTCCTCTTTCATCAGATGGAGATTTAGCATGGTCAGAGGCAATCAGCCATCTCTTTCCCAGAGACATTTCCGGTGAGACTTATTTTCCAGTGTCCCAGCTTCGCTCCTGTTACTGTGACAGATACCCTGACAGACAAAGCCAGTGAGAGAGCAAAGGGGTCTGTTTGGCTTGCAGTTCCAAGTTACAGCCCAGTGTTATGGGGAAGCAAGGCAGGAACTTGATGCATCAGACCCATTGTCAAGAGCAGATGGAGAAAATGCATGGGCCCTTGCTTGCCCATTCTCAGTTAGCTTTCTCCTCTGTTCTGCAGCTCAAGACCTGTTACCTCAGAGAATGATGCTCTGCACAGTGGCTGGGTCTCCCCATATCAATTGGCTTAATTAAGACAGCCCCTGTGGCTGTAAAATTATTTTTTAAAAAATGCTGTCTTTTATCCCACACTAGATCCGGCACCACAGTGTCCCAAGATATCTGGTAGACATCTTCATCTCAGTCAGCAAAGCCTCTCATCCACTTTGCTCTATCCCATATCACACATCCAATGGCTACTCTCTGAGCCTAACAGCAATCTCTCTACCTGCCTAGTTCCCAAGGCAGGTTTCCACCATGCCAGACACACACATCCCAATTTCGTGGCGGGCTAGCATGTCCAGCCACCACACACTCTCATGAACTTAAATCGCCACACGAAAGAACACAGAACACAATAACCTCTGACCCCTTTGATAAGATATAATGGCCCACCTCGTCATACAAAGCCCTGCACACATCCATCCCTTAAGAACATTCATAACGACCTGTAAATGTGCAGAGAGGAATCTTAACATCCACCTCCATGTTCTCTCGGCTGCTTCTCCTCCTAGTTCCAGTTTCCTTCCATCTCTAAAACTTTTCTCCCACCCATCCTTCCATCTCGTCCAATGACAGATCTCGTTCTATCTTGTTCCTGCCTTCACCTGCATCATGACACCATCCTACAACCACCACACACACGGACGTACCCGCAGGCCAACCTGACCTAGACAATCCCACATTAAGGATCTCCTGTCAAGTGATTGTAGGTATGAAAGCTGACACCTATAAAGTAATCAGTAGGGGTTGGAGAGATGATTCAGTGGTTAAGGACATGTACTGCTTTTGCAGAGGACGCCATTTTTGTTCCCAGCACCCACCTCAGGCAGCTGGCCCCTGTAACTCCAGGGAACCAGATGCCCTCTTCTGGCTTCCATGGGCACTACACACACACACACACACACACACACACACACACACACACACACACACAAGTATACACATCATAAATGGAGATTAAAAATAAAACATTAAAAAGCTAACTATGGCACCAGGTGGCGAGTGTTTTTGATTTCCTTTCTTACTTATCTCCCACATTAGGTATGATTCCACCACCAGTGAGATAGAAAAATGGCAAAGGGTGTGCAATGCTATTTCATGGGGGAGATTTGGAAGTTGCTCCTGCAAAGGCCCCGTAGTGACAAACGAAGAAACTAGGGGACTGAGGAGACGGCTTGATCAGAAAAATGCATGCTCAGTAAGCGTGAAGAACTGAGGTAAGGTCTCCTGAGACCCACGTAAGAGGCCACACACAGCAGCACCATTTGTAATCCTGAGGGGAGACACCGGAGGATCCCTGGGGCAGTCAGGGTGATTGGATGAGGGAACTCCAGTTTCGAGAAGAGACTCTGACTCACAAAAATAAGGTGGAAAGTCACATGATATCAATCTCTGGGTCCCCATACGCACATGTGCATGCACAAATCATCTCCATGTGAACACACACACACACACGTGCACACACACAAACACACACACGTGCACACACACATCCACACACAAACACACACACGTGCACACACACATACACAAACACACACGTACCCACACATACACACACAAACACACACACGTGCACACACACATATACACACACAAACACACACGCGTGCGCACACACATACACACGCAAACACACACACATACACACACACGTGCACACAGGTGCACACACACATACACACAAACACACACTTGCACACACACACACAAACACACAAACACACACACACACACACACACACACACACACACACTAAGCTAAGCTAAGCTAAGCTAAGCTAAGCTAAAACATTATCCAGTAGATGAAGGCTCAAGTCTTTGGCCTCACTTGACTCTAAAGACTTCACTTTGCTGAGCCTCAGTTCCGCCCTGCGTAACCACTTGAGTAAAATCACACCTATCTCAGACCAGTGCTGAGGCTTCTGTCTAACACGTGAGCACGTGGCCAGCAGCTGGTATGCATGTGGAAAGTTACCCTCCATCCATTTCCTTCCAGGGTTGGCTCCTTGCCGTAGCACTCAGCTATAAGGCAGTGGCTCTACAGGCAGGCGACCCAGCACCATTTGGTCTGTGTATGATAGTTTGACAACTGTGAATCTTGGCTTGGGTGTTTAGAGACAAGAAATCAAGGGCTGTAGACATGGCTCAGCACTTAACAGCACTGGCTGATCTCACAGAGGACCCAAGTTCAGTCTCTAGCACTCTGTCGGGCTGCTCACAGTTACCTGTAACTTCAGCTCCATGGAACCTGATGAACTCTTACGGCCTCTGTGTTATATACATACAGATCACACACACACACACACACACACACACACACACACACACACACACGGGGGGGGGGATAACCTAGGGATGGCAGTGGGGCCCCTGCCTTTAATCCCAGCACTGAGGAGGCAGAAGCAAGCAGATCATTAGGCATTCAAGACCAACCTGGTTTATGTAGAGTTTCAGGCCAGTCAGAACTACATAGTGAGACCCTTTGACTATAAATAAATAGTAAGCAAAAGTAAATAGATAAATGATAGATGGATGGATAGATAGATAGATAGATAGATAGATAGATAGATAGATAGATAGTTTGACTGTTATGACACATGACTTATTCTTGTAATTTCAGCAACGGGGAGGTGGAGACAGGAGGATTCCTGTGACCCAGAGGCCATCCAGCATAGCTGAACTAGTGAGTTCCATGTGAATGTAAGAGACCTTCTCAAGAACTGAGGTGGATTCTGTTAGCATTTGTCTAAGCTCCACCCCACAGTTACCTAGCAAACAGCCAGGTATATTCTGCCCCATAGTTACCTGGCAACCGCCAGGTGTGCCTGACTCACTATAAAAGGAACTGCTTGCCCCCTCTTCTCTCTCTTGCCCTTGCCTTCCTGCTCCCACTCTCTCCCCATTCCCTTGCCCCCTCTCTCTCTTTCCACGTGCTCATGGCTGGCCTCTACTTCTCTACTCTCTCTTTTTCTCTGCCTCTACTGCCCTCTTGAGTCCCCTCCCCATGCCCTGAATAAACTCTGTTCTATTCTATACCATCCTGTGGCTGGCTGGTCCCTCAGAGGGAAGGGATACCTCAGCATGGGGCCACAGAGTTACCCCCTTCCCCCATACCTGACTACACCTCCATAGAGGTGTATCCCCTTTCTCTTCATCTTTTTATAAACACATCAGATTCTATTATAACAACAGCCACAGTTGTCCCCTGGCCTTCATATTTACACACACACACACACACACACACACCTACCTGCACACATATGAGTATATATATATATGTATATATATGTATATATATGTATATATATATATATACACACAAACACATGCTCAGAAAGGGAAGACAAGTGAACCCCAAGTTTAAGGCAATCCAGAACTAGAGTGAGCGTCACACACACCCCTGTCTCAAAAAGTAAAGGGACAGGTCGGAGAGATGACTCTGTGGGCGAAGGTACTCGCCACCAGGGCTGACCACCTGAGCTGCGTCCTTGAGTCTCATGTGGTGGAAGGACAGAACTAACGCCCACAGGCTGTCCTCCAACTCTATATGTGCACTGTGACCTATGTGTCACCCCACCCATCCCCTACCCATCCCAAAGTCACATAATAAAGGAAATAATGTTTAAAAAGAGAGGAAAAGAAGGGCAGGAATATAGCTCACTGATAAAGCACTTGCCCAGCATGCACAGGGCCCCAGGTTCACCCACCCACCTCGGCATTGCAAAAATACTACATTAATTAATTAATTAATTAGCCTCTATGAATTCTCTGCACTGAGTATGTAAAAATCTGCCAATAGTTAATTTGATAGTTTAGTTCATTACAACAAATACATTTTTCCTTCTGTGAATTAGAATAGCTGTTTTCTTGTGTGTGTGTGTGTGTGTGTGTGTGTGTGTGTGTGTGTGCGCGCGTGTGTGCGCTTGTATCTGTGATAAAAGTACAGGTGTCTTCTGAGTACAGAGAAGGTCACCGAATTATGATCCATCTCATGTAAGTGTTGGGACCCAAAAGTGGATCCTCTGTAAAAACAATACGTGCTCTTAACCACTGAGCCACCTCTCCAGACCCCAAAGTAGCTGTTTTCCTAAGTTTGGAAGAAGGATAACCTTATTTACCTTCCTAGGAACTCTTGAGTGACTACTGGAAGTAAGTTTGTATATACATATACATACACATACACACACACACACACACACACACACACACACACACATATTTCAAGAGCCTGTCCTGAGTCTCTCCTTTGAGGTCAGATGACCCTCGTTCTTTCTGTTAGCCCTTTGATTAGGTTGCTGAAAGGGCTCCATCCATGAGTCCTTTCCAGTCAATGTATCCGAGAAGCCCAGAGTTTATCCTTTTCTGGGGATTCTGTGGAGCAAACACAATTTTCCTGACATATGTAGATGAGGGAACACAGAGGAGTTGCACAGCTTGCCCAAGGTCATTCAATTAGCCAATGAACTGGGTCCAAGTTGGCTGACAGATTCAGTGGGCTCCTTCCACCATCCCTGAGGCAGCCAGCCTCCACCGAGCAAAGGCAAATTGCCACAAAACCACATAGCCATCCTCCTAGACTCAAAATGACCTCAGGAAGGACAAGATCTTCACAAGATCTTCTGAAGCTTGAACTTTGAGCCCTGTATGGTGGTATGTGGGCCATAAGCCCAGCACTCCAGAGGTCTAGGCAGGAGGATCTTGAGTTTGAATGGATAAGTGTAGCCTTGGCTACACATAGAAATCCTATCTCAAAAAAACCCACAAAACCCAAATAGCAGCAGCAAAAACAAAATCCAAATAACAAAAAAGAGGAGGAACAAGAGGAAGAGGAAGAAGAAGAGGAGGAGAAATAAAAATAGGAGGAAGGAGGAGGAGGAGGAAGTGGAGGGGGAGGAGGGGGAGGTAGAGGGGAGCAGTGGGAGGAGGGAGAAAGAGTGGGTAGGAGGGGGAGGAAGGAGTGGGGAGGAGGGGGAAAGAAGAGGGGGAGGAGGGGGAGGTAGAGGGGAGCAGTGGGAGGAGGGAGAAAGAGTAGGTAGGAGGGAGGAGGGGGAGGAAGGAGTGGGGAGGAGGGGGAAGGAGGAGGGGGAAGGAGTGGGGAGGAGGGGGAAGGAGGAGGGGGAAGGAGTGGGGAGGAGGGGGAGGAGGGGGAAGAAGGAGGAGGGGAAGGAGGGGGAAGGAGGAGGAAGGATGGGGGAGGAATGGGGAAAGAGGGAGAGGAGAGGTGAGGAGGAGGAGGAGGGGGAAAGGAGGAGAAGGATAGGGCTAGGGTGATGGTAGTTCTATGCAGGGTTAAAGCATCTGCGGTATAAGAATGAGGAGCTGAACTGTGTGGTCCCTAGCACTCACATAACAGCTGGGGACAGTAGCACAGATGTAATTGCAGCACCAGGGAAACAGAGGCACGTGGATCCTGAGGACTCACTGGTGGGCCAGTCTCACTGAAACCGTGAGCACCAGGGACAGTGAGAGAGTCTGCCTCACAAAATAAGAGAGAAATAGAGGAAGATGCCCGATACTGACTTCTTGGTATCCACGTGCACACATAATCATGTTCACATGCACCTGCACATACATGTGCACATACCCCTAGAGCCTACACATGAAATTTCAGAAAATAAAAGGAGGAGAAAGAGAAAATAAAAGCATAAAATTAAACCATGGTATTGTCCCCAAGCTGACCTAGTCACTTGGCCCTCAACTTTTTTTTTTTTTCTTTTTTTCAGAGCTGGGGACCGAACCCAGGGCCTTGCGCTTGCTAGGCAAGTGCTCTACCACTGAGCTAAATCCCCAACCCCGGCCCTCAACTTTTACACTAGAGGACAAGGCTGCTTCTTGTCCAGGAAGACACCCCAGTCCACCCACCTCCTTCAAACTCTGTCTGGCAGTTCCCCGAGGTCTCGTTCAAACTCTCCTCCTCGTTGATAATAATGTTCTCAATGTCCTTCATTGTTAAGTGATCCCGGAAGGCATGGTACAGGATATGCTTCAGCTCTTCCAGAGTGACTCTCTGCATGTCGAACTGTGGAGACAAAGAACAGGAAGGGGGGTCTGTGAAAACTGGGGTGTGAACTCAGCTGGGGTGCTGTCAGCATGCCCCAAAGCTCCTTCGAGAAGATGAGTTTCTCAGGATACCAGATGAGCAGTTTGCCGCCCTGCTCAGCTCCAAGCGTGGTCTTTATTGGGAAGGCAGCAAATGAGACATAGCCTCTGGTTTAGGAGACAGAATAAAATCTCCTTGCTAATTGGGCTGACCTTCCACCAGGCGTCTGTCATCAACCTTCCACATCATATGTAAAATCTCCATCATCTCGCAAGAAACCAGTAATAGTCCTTTTGTTTCCACCTCAAACAATACATACGTTTCAAAAAACAAATTTATCATCTTTGAAGGAACTAGCCATTCTGATTTTGCTTTGAGTATGTATTATACATTTCTACTGTGGTTTGAATGTGGTCCCTCTGCCCTTGCACACACATCCCTCCAACAGAGGTGCTGTGTTGGAAACCTTACGCTCAGTGTTGCCGTGTTGAAGTAGAGAAACTTGTAGAAGTGAGACCTGGGGCTAGAGAGATCGATCCATGATTAATATTTTCTGTTGTTTCAGAGGACCTGACTTTGGTTTCCAACATCCCCATTGGACAGCTCACAATTGCTTGTGACTCTAGCTAAAGGGGATAAGAATCTTGCTTCTGGTCTCTGAAGGCACCTGCACGCACATGGTGAGCATATATCTGTTCGGGACCATATAGGTACATAGATGATAAAAATAAATATTTTTTAAAAAGATGAAACATGGTAGCTGGCTAGATCACTGAAGGTGTCACTAGTGAAGGGAACCTTAGTTCCAAGACAGATCTTAATTTTTCTACGAGTGTGTGCGCGCGCGTGCATGCGTGTGTGTGTATGTGTGTGTGCGCGTGTGCGTACGTGCGTGTGTGAGTGCTTGTGTGTGCATGCGTGTGTGTGTACATGTGTGTGTACATGCACACAAGTGAGCATGCACGCGTGTAAGTGTGTGTATATGTGTGCACATGCATGTATACATGGGTGCACATGCATGTGGAGGCCTGAAGTTCATGTCTGGAATCATCCTCCATTGCTTTTCTACCTTGTGTATTGAGACAGGAGCTCTCAATCAAACTCAGATCTCACCAACATGGCGGCTAGTCCTAGCTAGCCTGTCTCCCTAGATCTAGGTCTGCAGCCCAAAGTCAGAATGACAGGTGTTACACCATGACAACTGACCATTTCCATGGTCTGAACTCTTCTTCAGGCTTACATGGCAAATGCTTTAACCACTGAGAATTTTTCCCAGAACCAGGAGCCTAATTGTAGTAAGAGCTTAACCCCTGAGTTATTTTCTGACTGTCTATCTCATGTTGTGATCTCTGCTGCATCTGATCCTGCCATTGTGATGGTATCTACCCTAAGACCTTCATTAGGACCAAGTGAGAGGCAATAGCATGCCCTTGCCTTTCCAAAACTAGGGCCTGTGTCACTGTCTCCTCTTTAGAAGGGATTTTACCAAAGTGATGGAAAATGAGCTAATACAGTAGATTCATTATTTTTCTCACTGCCTATGACCAAACACTAGGCAAATGATCGTAAGGAAGCATTGGTTTATTTGAGCTCACAGTTTAAAATGGTACAGTCCACCAAGGTAGGAGGAGCTTGAAGCAGCCAATCACATTGCACCGGGAATCAGAAACGGAGGCTGGTGCTCAGCTCACTTCCTCCTTTTTATTCAGTCCAGGACCCCAGCCCACGAGACCTAAGGTGGATTTACCCCCATCTGCTAACCTAATCTGGAAAACCCCTCACAGGCATGCACCAGAGGCCCATATCCTGCGTGATCCTTGATCCTATGGAACTGACAGAGAAGGTTAGCCATCACACTTAGGGTAAGCACGGAAGCCCATGATTGAGTTGAACCCACACAACACCGAAAGCAGGTCCTGAACATTCCTCTCCTCTTGGTCTTTTCAAAGATTTGAGAAGTACGCACCTTGTTCTAGGAAGTTAAATTGAGATACTGAAACTTGCTGGGAAAAAGCAAGACGATTCGAGTTGAAAGCTCTCCGTGAGTCAGAGCAGCAGATGGGCATTCATAAACTGTATGTGCTTTCCGCATTGCAGTTTAGTGACTGCTGGGGATGAATCTGACGTAAAGCTGGGCACAACATCCTTTTATACTGGATAGACGAGCGGAGTGTTAGCAGCCCATCCGTGCGCAGGAACGAGGCACAAAGAATGCAGAAGAGGATAATTCTGACGCGAAGATTGGGATCCTGTTCTAGTCAGGTTTAACCGTGAACTTGACCCAGCTTAGAGTCACCTGAGGAGGGAATCTCAGCTGAAGGAGTGACCAGAGCTGAAGGAGTCCTCAGTTGAGGACTGTCTTGATTGTAAATTGATGTGTTGGAACAGGGCGGGTGGTACAGACCAGTGTGGGCGGTACCATTCCATGAGTAGGTGGCCTTGGGCTGTCTAAGAAAGCCAGTTGAGCACAAGTCAGTGAACAAGTCAAGAGGCAGCACTCCTCCGAGATTTCTGCCTCGTGACTTTGCTTAATGACTGAGGGTGCCCTAGAAGTGTAACAACCCTCAGTGACAGCAGCCCTCAGTTATCCAAGTGGCTTTTGGTCCGAGTGTGTCTTATCACAGCAACATAATAAAGCCAGAACAGATTCTCTGCCATGGCCAGAGATGAATAGTGTTGACATCAAACAGATTCTTTAGGCAGAAAAAAAAAAATAAGTCACTACTTCTTGGAAGACCAAGCTAAGACATGGAAAGCTGCCTGGAAGATAATTATACAACTTCAAGAGATTTCTGCCATTCAGAAACTAGGCGAAAAGATTGAGCAGAGGTTAAGGGAAGGGAACTAAAGATACAGATTTCCTAGCTCCATTGTTTAGGCTTATAGTCGTTAGAGTATATTGGGGTGCACTGAGCAGTGGTGGCACATGCCTTTAATCCTAACACTGGGGGTGGGGTGGGGAGAGAGGCAGAGGCAGAGGCAGAGGCAGAGGCAGGCAAATCTCTGAGTTCGAGGCTAGCCTGGTCAACAAAGTGAGTTCTTTGGGACTCCCCCACACACACCCATAAAGAATATACTGTGGCTTGTAGAACAAATGTCCCTCAGGCCCCCAGAGGCAATGGGTAGAAATCTTGGTCCTTAGCTGGTGGTACTGTTGAGAAGAGACTGGATTCTGGATATGCTGACTTTACCAGTGGATGAATCCATTAAAGAATCCACAGCTGAATGGGCTGTTAGGAGGTAGGTTCTGATTGGGAGGTCACTGGGATTGTGTCTTTGAAGACCTTAGACTCTTCTCTCTCCGTCTCTTTGACTCTCTGTCTCTCTCTGCCTCTGTCTCTCTCTGCCTCTGTCTCTGTCTCTGTCTCTCTCTCCCATCATGAGGTGATCAAAGACTCTGGGGACCATGGACTGAGTCCCCTTTGACTGTGAGCTCAGATAGAGCCCCCCTCCTCACCACAGTACCTTCTGACTACTCTGTCTTAGTGATACAATGCTGTCTAACACAGGATACCGGCGTCTAAACAAACCCAGCCGAGCAACTTTCCGTATGTCATCTATACTGTCAGGGTGCCCGTCTCTTAAAGTTTAGAAAGAAATCTCTATAAAACAGGAACATGGTACCAACAGGTATTTCTCTCACGATGACCCATCAATTCAGCTTTCAAACTTTTCTCAAGTTACTTTTAGAATCTAATGCTATTTTAAGAGACCTACCCACATGCCTCTCATTATTTTTAGCACGTAAATTATGTGCAGTAGACCCACATTTTAAGATTTCTCTCAAGACTGACTATAGCATAGTGGCTATGGGGCGTAATGCAGTCAGTAGGGTCCTCACTCGGCAGACACAAGCCCTGGGTTCTATCTCAGCACTACATAAATCATGGCTGGTGGTCTAGGCCCATAATATCAGTACTGGTGAGCCAAGGGCAGGAACTCAAGACAAGGTGGTAGAGATGAGAGGATCCCTAGGACTTTCTGGCCAGCTGGCCTAGTCTTCTTAGTGAGCTTAGAGCCAGTAAGAAAACCTGTCTTTAAAAAAACCCAAGGTGGAACCCGATGTAGATCTCTCCTGAGAGACACAGCCAGAATACAGCAAATACATAGACAAATGCCAGCAGCAAACCACTGAACTGAGAACGGGACCCCCATTGAAGGATTCAGAGAAAGGACTGGAAGAGCTTGAAGGGGCTCAAGACCCCATATGAACAACAATGTCAACCAACCAGAGCTTCCAGGGACTAAGCCACTACCCAAAGACTATACATGGACTGACCTTGGGCTCCAACTTCATAGGTAGCAATGAATAGCCTAGTAAGGGCACCAGTGGAAGGGGAAGCCCTTGATCCTGCCAAGACTGAACCCCCAGTGAATGTGATTGTTGGGGGGAGGGCGGTAATGGGGGGAGGGTGGGGAGGGGAACACCCATATAGAAGGGGAGGGAGAGGGGTTAGGGGGATGTTGGTCCAGAAACCTGGAAAGGGAATAACAATCGAAATGTAAATAAGAAATACCCAAGTTAATAAAGATAGAGAAAACACAAACACACACACACAAAACAAAACAAAAACCCAACAACAAAAACAAAAAAATCCCCAAGGTAAACAGTGTTCCTGAGGAGAGGTAGTCCTTACACACACTGTCTCTCCCTCTCTCATCCACCAATGCACACACACAAAGCATGCATGCTTGCCTGCACACTGCACACACGCTCTCACATAAGCAAACATGTCCATTTGACCTGGCCTAGAGGCATCTGAGTCTCCTGAGAGGCGAAGCCTTGACTGAGGAGTTAAGGGTCAGACTGGTCTGTAGCCATGTCTGTAGGGGACTGACTGTCTTGATTCTTAGTTGAGGGAAAGCCTAGCTTGTTGCGACTGGCAGCCTTCCCTGGGCTGATGTCCCTGGGCTGCCTCTAAAGCAGTTAGCACACGATGAGCCTTTCCACAAGACAGCAAACAGCACCCTCCATGCTTCCTGTCTCCAGATTCCTGTCTCGAGCTCCTGCTCTGACTTCCTTCAATGATGGATTATGACCTGGAAGTGTAAGTGAAAGTAAACCTTCTCCTCCTGTGAGTAAGTTGCTTTTCTCCCCCAGGACATTCTGAGACCCAGTTGGTGCAAAAGCTTGGGCACAGCCAGTGACTGGTCAAACATGTGTCTCTCAAAAGCCCATGTGTTGAAGGTGTCGTCTACTGTCTGTGGTGTTACTGGGGAGTGTTAGAATATTTCAAGGAGTAGAGTCTAGGAGGTGGTCCTCTCTTTACTTTAGTATATGATTGCAGTTACATAGGGAAATTTCAGGACTCCGGTCTCTTCTGTTCTCCCTTTTGTTCATGACTATGGGTGTGCACTTGTACCATTACAAAGTCTCCACCATGATTAGCTCATCTTCCCTTAACCACGACAGTACTAAAAGATATTACACTAGCCTTAGAGGCCTTTGAGGGTGGACCTCACCTCCTGTGTCCATTCGCCTGGTGATACTAAATAGGAAAGCATCAGACTTAATCTTACTTAGGGTTTAAATCGCCATTTAAGAGGGTGGAGATATCTGGATTTCATTGAGGTCCAATAAGACAATGCTACTTCTTCCTGGTCAAAAGAACGAGATCCAGGTGCTGGGAGACAGCTGTACCATTAAGCATACACAACGGTGCTCTTACAGAGCAGCCATGTGAGGAGGCTCACGTCTGCCTGTAACTCCAGCTTCAGGGGATTTGAGCTCTCTTCTGTCCACCGCTGATACTGCACTCAAGTGCACACACATACAGATACACAATTAAAAATAAACATTAATGTCTTAGGATTTCCATTCTGTGAAGACACCATGACCAAGGCACTTCTCATAAGGGGGAACATTAAACATGGCTGGCTTGCAGGATCAGAGGTTCAGTCCATTATCATCATGGCAGGAAGCAGGGCAGCGTCCAGGCAGGCATGACACCGGAGAAGGAGCCGAGAGTTCCACGACTTCATCCAAAGGAAGCCAGGAGCAGACTATCTCCCACGTGACTGGGAGGAAGGTCTCAAAGCCCACCCCCACAGTGACACACTTCCTCCACCAAGGCCACACCTACTCTAACAAGGCCACATCCACTCTAACAAGGCCACACCTCTTAACAGTGCCGCTCCCTGGGCCAAGCACATACAAACCACCTCAATTAATCTAAACGAGAATGGTAGTGCATGCCTTTAATCTCAGCACCGGGGAGGGAAAGGCAGGCAAATCTCTGTGAGTTCAAGGCCAGCCTGCTCAACAGAGTTAGTTCCAAGGCAGTCAGGGCTATACAAAAAGAACCCTGTCTCCAAAATACATACATACATACATACATACATACATACATACACACACACACACACACACACACACACAAAATGAAATCTTCCTCTGGCCCTGAGTGGGGACTTTATATTGAAGCTATCCAAATTATTATATGCTATTGTCTCCTTATCCAGCTTAGACTGTCAATCAGTCAATCACTTACCCAGTAGTCCATTCCTAAGGAAAACTGACTCACCTGAAGTCATGCTTAGAAGAGTAATTATCCCCTTAGCGAGACAGTGTCCCAGAGCCCCTCCTCTGCTCTTAGAGCATCTTGTAGCTCTGTGGACTGCCCACCTTTTTGAGTTATTTAGAAAAGTATAGCTTTTGCTTTTTCTTCCTTTGAAGATATTATCACCATGATTTGTGTGTGCATCTGTGTGTGTGTGTGTGTGTGTGTGTGTGTGTGTGTGTGTGTGTACTGAATGCTATGTGGGTATCCACAGAGGCCAGAAAATGGCATTATGTCTCCTAGGGCACGAGCTAAAGGTGGTTGTGAGCGACCCAGTATGGGGGGTGGAATAGAAACTCTGGTCCTCTATAAAGGGAGCAAGTGCCCTTAACTGCCGAGCCGTCTTTCCAGCCCCGCTCCCTGCTTCTTCTCTCTTCTTTCAGATGATAACCAAACCCCGACCCTGCTTTCCCATGCACTCTCTCGGATCTCACTCGTTCTCTCTGACTTAGAGGGAGGTGACAAGTTAAATTTTGGGTGTGTTCCCTGAGCTCCCAGCGTGACAGTCTCAACAGAACAACTAAGAGATGGAGCGCAGACATGACAGGTTAATGATAAGGATTTGGAAGTCATTTGTGTTAGGTTGACAGGAAAAGGCACCTGAAGGGTGACAACCCCCAGAGAAGAGCATGTGGAACATGAAAATACCAGAGAAGCATTTGGAGGTCACAAAGGCCAGCAGGTGAGCAGCCTCCCCATAGAACATTCAGGACACCTTTGATCATCATCCAGCAAGCGTTTCTTGGAATTTCTTATGCTTCCGTTAAAAGTCTACGATGATATCGGTACAGACAAGTTTGTTTTCTCTCTGTGGGATTATGTAACAGCCAAGCTAGCCTGCTTGGCGAGTTCCAGGCTGTAACCAAAACATGGATGGTCCCTGAAGAGTGACACCTGACCTTGTGCCCCTTTTGATGTCTAACCTCCCTGCGTGGTTTTACAGGCATGGATCTAGAAAGGGGAGCAGAGTTCGTGTGAAAATAAATCGGATTTGGGTGTGACCGCAGCTCAGCTCTCTGAGTGCTTGCAGAGCGAGTCTTTGGTTCTGTCCTTAGTACCACACAAACCAGGTTTCCTGGGACTGACCAGCCCCTGGGACCGTCAGAAGTTCAAGGTCTTCCTTGGTTACATAGTGAGTGTCAGTACTCAGATCATTCCAGATGGATTTAATCCAAACCTCCTCCTTGCAGTCTCGCTTCCACAGGACCAGAAAGTATCATGCAAGTTGCCGAGGGAAGGAAGCAGTTAAAAGTCCTGACACCTAGGAACGACAATGACCAGCATGGCAATCTAGCCATGAAGGTTTAATAGTGGCATTCACCTGTGGTGGTAACCAGCAGCTGCCTGAGCGGACTTAGGGCCTACTCGACAGGAGGGGAATCATGACTGCTACCAGTAACCTAGTCAACTACCCAGAGCACATGAGGTCACAGGTCTTAGAAGAGAATCCATTCTTGTCGCTGTGCAGGACTAGTGTAATTCCTAAGTATATTCTAAATCTTACCTCACACCCACAGATAAGTGTAGCTACCTCCCCTCATCAAGGAAGCATCTTTACAGCAAATGGGGACCATCACAGAAAACCACAACTGGGCACACTGCTGAGGCCAATGAGTTATGGGGGGCGGGGTTCTAGTCTCAATGGATTGATCTGTCTGCAGTTCCTGCATCTATGGCTCAAGGGACATCTTGGGAGAGGAGACTGAAAGACTGTAAGAGCCAGGACATGAGGAAACTGGCTGTGTGTCTTTCTCTGTGTCTGCATAAGTAACTCCTAACCAATCACTATCAAAGGACGTGCATAGGTGGGGAAAGTCTCATGGGGTCTTACCCTAGACAGAGAACTGCAGGCAACCAATACCTGACCAGAGAGGAGAAATTAACATTTCCCAGGGATAACACAGTTGTTATATAATACAGAATGGTCAGTTCTGAAACCATAGGCACACAAATAACAAAAATGGGGAGTTGGGGATTTAGCTCAGTGGTAGAGCACTTGCCTAGGAAGCGCAAGGCCCCCAGCCCCGAAAATAAAAGAACCAAAAAAAACAAAAAACAAAAAAAAAAAAAACAAAAATGGATCCAGCAGTTGGATTTGTGTGTGTGAGTGTGTGTGTGTGTGTGTGTATGTGTGTGTAATGTATACATAACAATAAAAAAGAAAAAGGTTATCAATCTGACAGCATGGTGGGAAGGAGTTGGGGGGAAACAGGAGGGGAAGAAAGTGGGAAAGTGACATAATTATATTTTAATTGAAAATATAAGCTAAACCCATTAAAAATTAGACTTTCAGTCTCTGCTCCCCCATGGTGGAGATCCACGCCATATTATTATATAATTGCTTGGACCTACTTTGATATTTTATTTCCTGCTTTCCAGATTTCAACTCTTTTTTTTTAAAAAGATGTATTTATTTTATGTATATAAGTGCACTGTAGCTGTCTTCAGACACACCAGAAGAGGGCATCAGATCCCATTACAGATGGTTGTGAGCCACCATGTGGTTGCTGAAATTTGAACTCAGGACCTCTGGAAGAGCAGTCAGTGCTCTTAACCGCTGAGCCATCTCTCCAGCCCCAGAGTTTTCAACTCTTAAATTTGCTTTTTTTTTCTTCTTCTTCTCAGATGTATGACTTAACAGGCCATTTCTTAAGATCAAATTCAGAAAAAAAAAAATGGAGCTTGCTTCCTTCTCCTCCCTGGGTGAGATGAGAAGCTACCCACTCCCCTTCCGGACTTGTTCCCTAACGTGTTTCCATCATTGGCCTTAACACCGAAGTCATTAGGGCAGACATTACATTCCGGGAAGCTGAACATGGCAGTGCTTTTCTTTAATCCCAGCACTCAGGAGGCTGAGGCCAAGGCAGGTGAATCTTTGCGCGTTTGAGGCCAGTCTGGTCTACATATCAAATTCCAGAGAAGCCGGGACTATATAGTGCTGCCCCATCTCAAAACAGCACCGCCCACCCTAAAACATACCCCTTGTGTCTTTTTGCAGAAAAATACTGATTCTGCACAGGATTGGGTGACACGATTTGTAACCGTGGGCTGCTACTCAAGACATTGCATGAATTCCATTCCTCACTTCTATTTGTCTGGGAGAGTCCCACCTCTGGGTACGTGACTGTTAAAGACTTCATCTGCTAGAGAAAATTTTAAAACAGCTACTAATTTGAAGCATTTGTGAATGTTCCCTTTTCTGAGAGTCTTAAAGTTATTTTAAATTTTTATTGTTAGTTAGTTAGTTGGTTAGTTAGTTAGTTAGTTAGTTAGTTAGTTAGTTAGCGTGTCTATGTGCATGTGCAGTTCACAGAGCACACATGTGGAGGTCACAGGACAGCCTGGAGAAGTTGATTCTCTCCTTTCTAGCATATGGGTCCTGGAGATATAACTCAGGTTGCCAGGATTGTTGGCATGTGCTTTTCTCTCTGAGCCATTTTGCTGGCTCGAGACATTATATTTTTCACAATACCTTAAAAAAATAATGTTTTGTAAAACTGTATGGGCATAATATATTATCTGCATGTTTGTCTGTGTACCATGTGCATGCAATGCCTGAGAGGTCCAGGAGAGGGCGCCAGAGTCCCTGGGACTGGATTAACAAACAGCTGTGAGCCATTATGTACACTCTGGTACTCAAACCTGGATCCTCAGGAAGAGCAACGGGTACTCTGAACCACTGAGCGATCTCTCCAGCTCCTATCATACTCCTCCACTCTCCTATGATAGACACCTTGGTTTGGTATAGCATCGAAAAATTGCACAGGTGTCCCCACATTGATACCTGAGCTGAGAGTGTGTGCACAGCTCAGTAAAGCACACACACACTTGGTGCTTAGACCCCCACACAAAGATACACACTCAAAGAACGCTAAGCCGAGTTTTCTAGTTCCTTCTGTCTGGGGTTGGGCGAGTAACCTAAGTGTTCTTCCTTCAATATCCTTTAACTGTTTTCCAACACCCGTAGGAATTTTTCTCTACCCTTGAGAGTAAACACATGTGCACCTGCACGTGCATGCACGCACGTGCGCGTGTGGTCGCACACACACACACATACACACACAGTTTCTGTGCCATATTTAGACATATGTTTCTGTAATAATCTTGGCTCCAGTTTAGCCAGGGTTTTTTTTTATTTTTATACCAACATTGTGTTCTGCCTCCTGTGTGCTTCTTGCAACCGTTTGACAACTCCTCTTTTGTTCTAGTTCGATTTTTCCTCTGGAACACAAATTACTCCTAATTAGCTGTCTATCCTGTTCTTCCATATATTTCAACTCTTCCCTAATAATTTTCATGTCTGCGTTCTGGGCTGTACATTTCTTTTTTTATTCTTCTCTCTTTCTTGCCATGCATAGATCACTCTGCTTCTTTTAACTTTTTTTATTCGTGTGTGTGTGTGTGTGTCTGTGCGCGCGCGCACACACACACGCGTGCGCACGCGCGCGTGCGCATGCACGCGCGAGAACATGTGCATACATGCATGCACATGAGTAAACTCAGAAGGCGTTGAATTCCCTGGAGCTTGAGTTACAAGTCGTCGTGCACCCCCCAATACATGTGCTAGGAACTGAACTCAGTTCGTTCCTTTACAGGAGCAAAGCTCTTAACTAGTGTGCCATTTCTTCAGTAATGTGTTGGTACCTCCCTCTCTCTTTCCCTCTCCCTCTCCTCCTCCTCTCTCCTTTTCTCTGTGCAGTACCCACACCGGCCAGAAGAGGGCACCAGAGCCCCCAGAAGCAGTAGTTACAAGTGACTGTGAGATTCCCTAATACAGGTGCTAAAAACTGAACTCAGATTTTCCAAAAGACATCTCTTAAGTCCCTCATTCTGTTTCTGATTGGCCGAGCCAAAGACCAGTTTTTTGCCTTTATTTTGGTTCTGTAATTTTAGTCTGTTTCTTTCTTGACCCAAAGTGCCATGATTTACTGTCTTGTTTTTATGGTTTTCTTCCATGTAATAAATACCTGGTGGATGCCCATGTGTGTGTGTGAGGGCACACATGCCCACAGGCCAGAGAAGGACATCTCTCGTTGTGTTGTATCATTTTCTACTTTATTCCCTCAAGGCTGGGCCTCTCACTGAACCTGGAGCAAGGCTGGCAAACCCAGTGGTCCTCTTGTCCCCATACCCCAACAACGCTGAGGTTATAGGTACATGTGGCCATACACAGCTTTTTACATGGGTGTTGTGGACTTGAACTCAGGACCTCGTGCCTACACAGCAAGTGTTCTTATCTTCTGAGCCATCTCTCCAGCCCTCTGTCCTTCCCCCACTGTTAAATCTCAGCTTTCTGTGCAGCATCTTCTCAGATCAGAGTGTAAAGAGATTGTCACAGGGTGCCTTCTGTCATTTTCCCTTGATTCGGTTTTATTTATTTCTTTTTAATTAATATAGATTGAACATGCTGTTATTATTATTTCCACATGTCTGTTTTGCCTGCATATATGTCTGTGTGCCACAGGAATGCAGTGCCCAAAAACGCCAGAAGGGGACGCTAGGTCCCTTAGGACTGGAGCTACAGATAGTTGTAAGCTGCTATTAAGAGCCCTGGGAAATGAACCTGAGTCCTCTGGAATAGCAGCCAGTGTTCTGAACCATCTCTCCAGCTCTCTCGATTTAATTTTTAAAAGCAAGTCATTCTCTTTCTTTAGGACATAAAGCGTGCATGCACATATGCATACACACACACACACACACACACCCATATAGGTACCTCTGTGCAGTCATGGATGTCTATGGAGACCAGAGGACAACTTTGGACATCATTCCTTAGCTGTCACCCACCTTTCTCTTTATAAGACAGGATCTCTCACCAGCCTGGAACTTGCCAAACAGGCTAGGCTGCTAGCCAGCTCGCTCTAGATATCTTCCTATCTCCAATCCCAATCTCTTATTAAGTATGCACCACCGTGCCCAGTGTTCATGGCCCTGGGAGACTGAACCCAGGGCTTGTGTGTGCCTTTTGCTAACTGACTACGGCCTCAGCACAACATGGTTTGAGAATAGATCTTGCTTTGCAGTGTAGGCTGCCCTGGAAATCACTCTCAAAGTCCAGACTGGCTTCAAGCTCTGGTTACTTCTCTTTCCTCAGTCTCCCTCATATAGAATTACAGGTTCAAACACTGTGTCTGGCTTGCAAGTTAATTTTGTCTGTTTCTGTGTCAGCCTCTGCCAGTTGATAAAGAGCCCTTGGAAAATATGTACCACCTCGAATTCAGTGGCTAGACACGAGCATGTGAGTGCTTTACGCATGTTTATTGAATGGATAAATGTTAGTCCTCCATTTTTTCCCTCTCTCCCTTCCCTACCTATGCACTCTTCCCCCCCCCCCCAAATCTGTGATAAGGAGGCCAGGAAAAGTATCTTCTGCAAGAAGACATCCAGTTGAGACTCATAGTGGAGAAGAGAAATTGAACTGCTGTCCCCGCTGTGATAGGAGCCTCAGGGGGCCCTGGCCGCAGTGAAGTTCTGAATTCTAAACAAGATGAAAGCCAGGCCACTAAAAGGACAACGCTAGAGGCTCGCCACAGGCTGCCTGTGAGGTCTTCCCCCTCCCAGACTCCCACTGAGACCAGCACTGTAGGGGACCACATCTTCCCAAGTCAGATTTTAGGTTAATCCTCCACTCTTCCAGTTTTCACAGGTGTGGAATTCATTTCACGGTGCAATTTAATTCACCTTGAGGGAGTTGGGGAAAGGGGGTCAAATGAGTTCTGGAATATTCTATATGCCTGTTCTTCCCTGTGCCTGGTTAAAAGGGTGTCGTCCTACGGCTATACAGTAATCTCCTTCCATTGGAACACTTCTTCCAGGAAGGGGACGTTCATGGGATTCAGGAAGAAAGCGAACTTCCCATGCTTAGGGAAGCTGGAACTCTAGAAAGATGCTAGAAATCACAAGATGCTAAGAGGTAGCTCTCCCTAAGGTTACAGAAGCAGTGGACGATGCTGGGTGAGCAGACTCCGGCCATCACAGCTACCTAGGGGAGACTCTCTCCTGGCCAGCTGCCTCCAACCCCCCACAGAGAGCACCATGGCTTCAGATCACGAGTTGTCACCCACGCTGAAGTAGGTTTCTGGTGATTCGGCTGCTTTTGAGTTGAACATGTGAGTCACACCTCACACATACTCCTGAAGGAACCCCCATGAATTCAGCAGTTCATCCAGTTAGGCTTTGGTGGCATCTTCGTATAAGGGTGAAGAAAGCGAATGGAGAGCAAGCAAGAAACGTAGCAAAGCCAGAAGCACGAATCCACTGGTTTTCCCCTGCTCTTGACTGTGGACTGACGGGATGTGACTGGCTGCCCCAGTTTCTGACTCAACTCAAACAAGGGCTGGTACCTTTCTCTTGGGGGTATTTCCATCACAGCAACAGAAACTGGGCCACAGAGAGAGCTAGCCCTGATAGGACACGCTTATAATCCTGACACTTTGGCGGCTGAGGCAGGAGTCTAAGGCTGCCTTGGATTACATAGTAAAGTACGGGCTAACCCAGTCAACGTATTAATACCGTGTTTCAAATTTTAATTAGTGAAAACCTATGAGAAGACTCCATTGAGAATATGCAAACACCAGACCACCGTATTGATATATAAGTGACTTGAATAGAGAAAGCTTTTGTCACAGGGAGGGTCAGTGAGAGGGCTCAGTAAAGGGCAAAATGAAACTAGAAGGATACTAAGAGGACCTATGTAGCTATTTGGAAGAAGGCGTTCAGACTGAGGCTACAAAAAGAGTTGCCTTGGCGTGTGGGCTGATGGAACCAGAAGTGGGCAGAGGGTACGCACCTCCCTATTGAATAGGTGGCACTGCGATTCAACAAAATGTGTCTCCTTTGAAAATAGAGCTAATCGCTGTGTAGCAGTGCCCTGGTAAAACAACAGCTGTAGTTTGGGAGCACAGGTCAAAGGGGAGGCCCACTGCAGCTCTCTGAACTCAATTTCAGCTGTTCGAGGGTTGAAGGTGAAAGAAGATGTCCGGCAAAATAGTAACTCGCGGCCCTCTGAACCAGTGCAACCCACCTTACTGGACGACCCACGTCTGAGACTGCAGAGAACGCAGCCGTTTCTGTTCTCCTGGAACTGTGTTTGACTCAGACTGGATTATGGCCCCAAAGACAGCAACATCCCAATCACAGGAGCCTCATCTGGGGTGTTCGTTAGTTTCATTGTCAACTCGAGACAATCTAGAATCGTTTGGGGAGAGAGTCCCAGTGAGAGATTATCTAAGCCCCAGGTGTGTGTGTGTGTGTAGGGGGCAGCCTTGATTGTGGGCGTGTCTAGAGAGGGATGTCTTGGTCGTGGGCGTGTCTGTAGGTGGATGTCCTGGTTGTGGGCGTGTCTGTAGGGGGATGTTTTGGTTGTGGGCGTGTCTGGGGGGGGAATGTCTTGGTTGTGGGCGTGTCTGTAGGTGGATGTTTTGGTTGTGGGCGTGTCTGTAGGGGGATGTCCTGGTTATTAGTTGATTTGAGAAGAGCCAGCCTGAAAGTGGGCAGTATTGCTTTTGGGTTTGGATTCTGAACTGTGTGAGGGTAGACAGTGACAAGCGAGCACCAAGCGTGCTCGCACTCATTGCTTTTCGCTCCAGACCATGGCTGTGATACGTCCAGCTTTCTCGGGCTCCCGTTACCATGACTTCTCTGCAATGATAGATTGTAACCTGGAATTATGAACTGAAATAAACCTTTCATCTTTAAGCTGCTTTTCTTGCCAATATCTTACTCGAAAGCTCAGGTTGGTTTGAAGGTCACCGTGCAGTCCCGGTCGTCGGCAACTCACTATGTTGCTCAAGTCGGCCTAGAATCCAGTATGTCACCCATGCTGATCACGAACTTATAGTCAGTCCTCTTGCCACAGCTTCTTAAGTGCCACCTTAGCTGGGCACCACCATGTCCGCCCCCCACCAAAAGACCCAACAACAACAAAAATAACAAAAAGAAGGGGCACAGTTTTCTATAGTTTGCAGATTTTTGCTACCCTCTTTTGTTGTTGCTGTTGTTGTTGAATTAACATTCTATTTAATAAATCGAATGTGAAAAGTTGCAGGGAATCAAAACCACCTGGTTAGTAGTCTCAAGGTAATAAGTTAAGTAAATAAACAAAACTCCTCATACATCTCCGCACAAAGTATACTTGCAGAATGTGACTTGTGTGTGTGACATATTAACATCTATTCTTATATTTAAATGCATTTTGGGTTACGGTACCCTTTTGGTTATATTTGCTTTTCTCTGTGGTTATAAAAAAATGTCTCTGCATGTAGGTTTTGTGTTTCGGTGATGCACCGGGGATTATGAAAATTATTAAAAATCGAGCTTATTTATGACATATTAAACCAGCTAATGGAGGCTGGAAAGATAGGTCAGAGGATAAGAACGCTTGCTGATCTTATAGAGAACCCAAGCTTGAGTCTCAGTATCCATATCGGGAAGCTTAGGAGTACTTACAATTCCAAGTACACAGTATTTGATGCCCTCTTTTGGCCTCTGTGGGCACTGGGGCACCTCTGTCTTTGTCTCTGTCTCTGTCTCTGTCTGTCTTTCTTTGTCTCTGTCTCTGTCTCTGTCTGTCTTTCTTTGTCTCTGTCTCTGTCTCTGTCTGTCTTTCTTTGTCTCTCTCTGTGTCTCTGTTTCTGTATGTCTTTCTTTGTCTCTCTCTCTGTGTCTCTGTCTCTCTTTGTCTCTCTCTGTCTCTCCATCTCTGTCCGTCTCTCTCTCTCTCTCTCTCTCACACACACACACACACACACACACACACACACACACACCTCCCTCAGCCCTCAGCCTCCCCACGCAGATGCATTCAGGTGGGGTGGACATCTGAGCAGGTGGCTGCTAGGGGAGTGAGGGACTACTAGACTCAGTCTAGGAAGGCTTTTCCTATTAACTCCTTCACTATCCCCTAGCGGGTCATTTCAAAGCTTATAACTCTATCCATTTTGTAGCTAGTCATAACCATAATTAAAGAAAAATGAGGGACCAGAGAGATAGCTCACTGGTAAAGCGATCGCTCCACAAACGTGAGGGCCTGAGTTTGGATCCCCAGAATCCATATAAAAGTAGGATGACCCAGATGTGATGGTGCATGCCTGTAATCACAGTGGTCCTCTATAGCAATGGTTCTCGACCTTCCTAATGCTGCAGCCCTTTTTTTTTTTTTTTTTTTGTTGTTGTTGTTCTTTTTTTTTCGGAGCTGGGGACCGAACCCAGGGCTTGCGCTTCCTAGGCAAGCGCTCTGCCACTGAGCCAAATCCCCAACTCCTGCTGCAGCCCTTTCATACAGCTCCCGATGTTGCCGTGACCCGCAACCATACAATGATTTCATTGCTGCTTTACAACTGTAATTTCGCTACTGGTATCATAATGTAAATATCTGATAGGCAGGAGATCCGATACGGGACCCCAAGGAGGTTGCAACCCACAGGTTGAGAACCACTGCTTTGGAGAAATCGGAGGGAAAGATAGAATCCCAAGGCCACGTGCAGAGGCAAACAAGAGAACCTGTCTCAAACAAGGCATACGGGGAGTTTACCCTCTGACCTCCACACACATCATGGCACAGGCATGCTAGCACTCAGATACACAGGAACATATATGCATACACACACCTAGTTCTTATGTATATACACAGAAACATGCATCTCTCTCTCTCTCTCTCTCTCTCTCTCTCTCTCTCTGACGCTTCCCATGCACACATACAATAAAGAAAGGAGAATACAAATATCAATGATATATTAATGGCTTTAAGAATGGCACCTGCTCAGTCGTATAAAGGCTTGGTTAGGACCAGACGCAATGAGAAGTGTTAAATGCCATAAAAATATAACATGGCACAAATAAAATACGCAATTGTGATAGACTTGCTAACGGCAGGAGAGCCAGGCTCATCTCTTTGAAAATAGGTTTTAAATTTCAGATCTATTTATTTCTATGTGTATGCACACTTCCCTGTGTGTGCCTCCCGTGTATGCAGGCATTTGCAGAGGCCAGGACACCGGACCCCATGGAACTGGAGTTACAGATGGTTGGGAATCACCATGTCGGTGTTGGAAACCACCATGTCGGTGTTGGAAACCACCATGTTGGTGCTGGAAACCAAACGTCGGTTCTTTGCAAGAACAGCAAGTGCCCATGGTCACTGAGCCTTCTCTCCAGTCCAAAGAAAACCTAAACGTTATGTATGTGTATGTGTGTGTGCCTGCATGAGTTTATGTGCATCGTGCATTTGCAGTTTTCATATAGGCTGCAAGTCGGATCACCTTATGCTAAAATTAAAGAAGGCTGTCACCTGCCTGACGTAGGTCCTGGGAACCGAACTCGGGTCCCTAAAAGAGCAGTGAGTGGTCTTAACTGCTAAAGCATCTTTCTTGCCCACTTTCTCCTTATTGGTGTCCATTTTTTCCCCTCCTGGATGAAGAGGCGATTCAACAGAGAATCTTCTCTGAGAACCGTGAAATTTAAGCTCTTCAGAGTGGAAACAGACCTGCTTTTTCCTCCTTAAAGGA
This sequence comes from Rattus norvegicus, assembly GCF_021556685.1. Taxonomy (NCBI): domain Eukaryota; kingdom Metazoa; phylum Chordata; class Mammalia; order Rodentia; family Muridae; genus Rattus; species Rattus norvegicus. Next base: position 32,866,727 of record NC_141545.1, read on the forward strand.
ATGTCATTCATACTTTGAAGCTTTTCTTGACAGCTTCTGTCTGGCACTCCACACAGCAGCTGGATGGATGGCCTTCGTGTTACTTGCCTCCTTCAGTACACCCCATTTTCCCATCATCCAAGACACGCAATTACTTCTGAGACAGGGCTCATATTAAGTATTCCAGGCTAGACTGAATTCAAGAGCCTCCCACCTTTCTTGGCATTATCGGTTGTATTTCGCTTTCGCTCTCTTTATCCCTCCCTTCTCCTTCCCCTCCCTCCCTCCTTCCCCTTCCTTTCTCCCTTCTTTCCTTCCCCCCACCCCACTGTTTCTCTTCTTTTCCCTCCCTCTCCCCATGCTCTTGGACTCCTCATTCCCACTTCTTTTTTCCACATTCAAAATAGATGAGCTACCAATAAGCCACGCCCCCAACCTGTCCTGGAGGATTCTGGGAAAGTGCTCTATTATTGAGCCACATCCTCAGTTCCATACTGGGATGTTCTGGGCATGTTCTCTACTGATGAACCACGAGCCCAGCCTTCCTTTCGCTTTTGAGGCAGAGTCTCACTAAATTGCCCAGGTTGGACTTGAATTTGTAATCCTCCTGCTTCCGTCTCCAGAGGAGCTGAAATCACAGCCTCGAGTCACCAGGCCAGAGCATTAATTAGCGCTTACTGAATAAATGTCTTGAAAAGTGTCTCGAAAAATGCATAAAATATCCAACGCATTGAGAAAAATCTCTGTGTATAGAGAAAAACAAGCAGCAAACAGAAGTGCCTGATGAGATGGGTCGCGGTGACACAAGAACATTGAAGCCGGCCTCTGGCTGTTGACAATGTCATCGGAGTGTTAGTGATGATATCAAAACGGTGCCGATCATGTTAGGAAGCTCAGACGGGGAACAGAATAACATCTAATGGCAACTGTTAAAGCCCAGACAGTGCAGGAGTTTATGGGATGGACACTGAATGAAGGAGGTGACTGCATAGAGAATAAGAAAACAGAAGACTGAAGGGAGGAGGTGGCTTTTTTTTTTTTTTTCCAGTGCAGGGCAAGTGGAGAAGAAACTCTCATATGGACCTAGAAGTTATGCCCCTCAGCCACACTCTGGAAATGCCATCAACCATGTTAAAAATGATAAAGTAAGAACTTGGTTCTGAATTAAAAATTGAAATGAAGGGGCCAACGAGTGGGTAAAGGTGCTTTCTGTGAAGGTTAAAGACCTGAGTTCGATCCCTGGGACCCCCGTGGTGGGAGTAGAGAACTGACTCCTTCCAACCCCTAACCTTCTAACTAAACTGTCCTCTAACCTCCCCATGAGGAGCTGATTGTACCCCTAGTGCCCACGTAAAAGCTGGGCATGGCTACGCATGTCTGTAGCTTCAGCAATGGAGAAGTGGCGGGGACTCAGAGGTTCCTGCCTGGCAGAACTCGTGAGCTTATGACTTAGGGTGAGACCCTGACTCAAAAACAGAAAAAGTAAGAAGGTTGTTAAGGAAAACACCCAAATGTTGATGTCTGGGCTTCACGTGCATGTTCACAGGAGCACATACACATACACATATGTACATATGCACACATACATGAGCACACACATATGCACAGATACAGACAAACACACACAGATACACACACACACACACAGACACACACACACACACACACACACACACACACACACACACACACTTTAAAATACAAAACCAAATTGGCTATTTCTTTTCTTAGAACCCAAACTTAGAACATCTATGACCCTACTCTGGTTCCCAGACGGAACCCCACAGGGGTCAGCAACCTCTTCTAGCTTCACCATGATCCTCTGTTCTCAACTGTGTCACAAATGCAGGCTGTGTTAGTCACCTTTTAGTCATTGGAACACAGATACAGTATAAGGAAACATGGTCTAGTTCTCTGTTTGAGGAACCAAACCACAAACATGGCCCTTGGTGACTCCCTGGGCTCTACTTTTATATAACCCATGCCCCAGCTTTACCAGTTCCTGTTACTGGAACCAGACTAGACGCTGGTACAGCATTCAGGCAAACAACCATGTCTCTTCTGCTTGCTTCATCGGTTCTTGAATAAGGCCCTGTGGTTAGGGATGGTGTCCTTAATAACTAGGTCAGAAACGCAGCATGCGTGAAGTGGCAGAACTTGCCACTTTTGAAACAAGGCTAGAAAATCAGACTCTGGTTAACACATGGTCTGAACTGTGTGTGTGTGTGTGTGTGTGTGTGTGTGTGTGTGTGCACGCACACACATAATTCATATGGAGACCAGAAGATGACCTTGGGTTACTCCTAAGGAGCCACCTGCCTTATTTTTAAATGTAGGATTTTAAATATATATATATATATATATATATATATATATATATATATATTACATATTTTTCTCATCAATTTGGCTAGGATGGCTAGTGGCTGGGTCCCAGGATTCTTTTGACTTTGTTTCCCCAGCACTGGGATTACATGTGCAGGTCGCCGTGCCTGTTTTTTTACAACACCCTTGGAGGTAGAACTCAGGCACTTACCCACTGAGCCATCTGCCCAGCCCCTAGTCTCTCTCTCCTTCTTAACAAACAGGTTGCAGCCAAGGCAGGTGGCGCAGCCTCTGAGCTCCGAAGCTGAGCCCGAGGCTAAGCAGCGTAATGTTGTATTTATTGGATTCTATTACACATCCCGGCCTCATCCTTTTAAGTTTTATTTGTTGCCCGTGAAATTTTAATCAGCCAAAGAAAAACAAACACATTATAAAGAAAAAAGCCAAGATAATGGAGGCCGTAAAACCAGCAACTCCATATTAAGTACTTAAAAAAAAAAGGCAGGCAGTGATCACAGCTAGAGGGTCAACAGGAAGAAAGTTCTGGAAGAAATGCATCAACTCCTTTTACTCCAAGCTCTCCGCATTGTGCGTCGCTGCGGTGGGAAACAGCTGGGAGTTTTCACTTGGAAGATTGATACGATTGGTAAGATTCACTGTCATGCTGACAAGATCTAGGATCACGGAAGAGGTAAACCTCGGGCCATCTCCGTAAGGGATTATCTAGATTAAACTGTCCGTGATAGGGAGACCCACCTTAACTTCTGGTGAACACAACCTACAGGCTGCATTACCGAACACAGACAGCAAGCTGAGGGCCTGCACTGCATACGAGTGTGACCAGTTAGCTCATACCCTCCTTGCTCTCACTTCCTCCCTGCATTGTAACGGACTGTACTTCCAAACTGTGAGTCAATATAAACCCTTCCTCGTTTAAGTTGCTTTAGCCAAGGATTTTGTTGGAGCAATGGGGAAAGTATCGAACCCAATATCCCTAACCCAATATCTTAATAAGAGAAAGGATGTTGAAATAAAAAAGCCAGGTTTGGTTAAACCCCTGCACTCAGGAAGTAGACGAAGAACTCTCAGAGTGTGAGGTCAGATTGGTCTACAGAGTGAGTTCCAGGAAGGCCAGGGATATACACAGAAACCCTGTCTCAAACACACGCACACACACACACACCAACTCAAAAGAATATAGTCAGTAAGGAAGGAATTTACAGCTGATAAAATTATTTTACCTCAGGTGGCAAAATAAATATTGTTAGCTTTCCTCTCACAGGACAAAAGATTTAGGGACACAAAGCTACAAGAGGAGATGACAGGCATGAAGAACTCAGGGTAGAGATATATGGAAAGCTGATCTCCCTAAACAGCTGTGAAGAAGTGCAATAGAAACAATGCCCTAAAATGTCCTTCGAGTGAAGAAGAAAACAATCTCTGGGAAGGTGGCCCGAAGGTTAAAAGTGACTACTGTCTAGTACCCCATATTCAGCAGCTCAGGACGGCCTGTACCTTCAGCTCCAAGAGATTAGACACCCTCTTCTGGCATCTGTGGGCATCTCTGTGTGCACACAGATATACTTTCTTTTTAAAGTCCTAAAAATCTGCCTGTCTAGTTTTTATTGTTAATTGGAGATTATATCTTAAAAGAAAGTATATCTTACATATACTTTGAGATTTGAAGTCTTTCTCTTCACCCCTCCCATTTATCTATCTATCTATCTATCTATCTATCTATCTATCTATCTATCTATTTTTACATTTCCATCACAGCCCCCTCTCCTCCCAGTTTCCCCCTCACACAGCCCCTCCCCCATACCCCCTCTCATCTTCACCTCTGAGAAGGGGGAGGTCCCCCACACCAGGTACTGACCCATCCTATTACCTCACAGACTTGAGGTCTTTCTAATGCAATAAAAAAAAAATAAACTTCCCCCAAATATATAGATATAAAAGTGGGCTGAACTGTTCTGCCCTTGTAGCTTCTGCCAGGGCTGTGGCATATGGTGGCCAGCTATCAATTTCAGAAGACAACATCCCATGGTTTGAAAATAGGATGGGCTTTACCCTCCTGAAGCAAGGAAGCAGCAGCTCATGACAGTGCACATGGACGGTTTTACGATTCCTTCATCTGATGGAGAACAGCCTCCCTCCAGACTTCAGATCTCTAGCAGCAGTGAGCTTGAGCATATAAAGTACGCAGTCCCTCTGACACGAAGGTCTGATGGGAAATGATAATTCAGCTCTGGTGGGGAAAAAAGACGGCTTAATTGGGGATAGGGAGATGGTTCTGTTGGTAAAGTGCTTTCCTCACTGCCTTGGGACCGGAGTTTAGATCTTTGGTGCTCAGGGAAGGTCCGGGCACAGTGGTAGCAACTTCTAATCCCAGCAATGGGAAAGCAGAGACAGGAGGTTCCTGGGACTTCACTGGGTCAGTCAGTCTAGCCTAATTGGTGAGTTCTAGCTTCAGTGAGAGACACAGTCCTTCTGAAATAAGGCGGAGGACAGGTAGAAGGCTCCCATGCTACCAAGCTACCAAGCATGAGTTCAATCTCTGGAACTTACATGGTAGAAGGAAGAAAATGATTCCTGTAATTTGTCCTCTGATTCATATATATATATATATATATATATATATGTATATATATACACATATATATACATACATATACATATATATACACACATATATATACATACATATATATACACACATATATACATACATATATATACATATATACATATATATATATATATATCACACACACACACACACACACACACACACACACCAGGTTTACTATATGGTAAGAAAACCTTGCTTGGACTTATCCCTGACATGTGCACATAGAGAGATGCCTCTGGGATTTCAGTAGGAGTTTGACACCTAGCAAGGTGGTGATGATTCATCTCCAGAAGACAACAGACTATGAGTCATCCATGCACATGGCCAGAAAGCATGACATCCACTGCCCAGCCTATGTAAACTATTTAAAGTGCACAGTGGTCCTGCAGGAGATGAATCAACATAGATTTCACGATTAGTAGAAAGCCTAGCCTGGGCATGCAGGCCTACTATCCCAGCTACCAGAAGAGGCTAAGGCAGGAAGACTGGAATATCAAGGCCAACCTGATCAACACAGGGAGATACAACCTCAGAATTAAGAGTAAAAAGCAGGCTGGGGGCATTGTCTGGTAGTTGAATAGTCAGTTGCTTAGCATCTGCCGAGCTCTCGGCTCAAGGTGTGGGGTGTGGGGTGTGTGTGTGTGTGTGTGTGTGTGTGTGTGTGTGTGTGTGTGTTGTAAGAGGTTAGAAACATTCCAGTATACAATTCAATCCCTGAATCCCACATGATGGAACGAGAGAACCAACTCTTGCAAATTGTTCTCTGATCTCCACATGAGCATTGTGGCATGCGTGTGTGCGCGTGTGTGTGCGAGCACACACACGCCAATTTTTAAAGGTTCAAAATAATATCCTCAGTGCATTTATCCTCTTAGTAAGGACATTTACAAGGAAAGGAAACAAAAGCTCCAGAAATCCTTTCGAATTGAATTAATGGACAAGCAAGAGGCAGTTTTGGGAGGTTACTTAGGGGTACTGTGGAATCTTAGGGGAGAAATAAAGACTACAACAATCTTCACAACTAAAGAAACAGCTTCCACTTGAAAACAGAAAGCATAGCTCCTCTCCTTCCCTCTATCTGGGGCTGTAAGACCCTCAGATCTCTCTGCTCCTGAAACAGTTCAAGGGATTTTTTGGTTAGCTTCAATCAATCACCAATTCCAAGATCAATGACTCCCAGTCCAACTTAGTCAAATACCTATCCCTCAGTACTGAATCATCGGAAGAGACTCCTGGCTCACAACCTTATTTAGGGAGACTATGGATGGCCAGAAACATCAAACAGAGGCTTTCTCATGCCCGAAGGACAAAATTATTTGAAGGATTGTGTCAGGGTTTAAATAAGCAATGTCCCCCATAGGTTTGTGTATCTGAAAACTGGTCTCTTTTGCTGCTGACACCATTTGGGAAAGAGGTTGTAGAACCTTTAAAAGGAAGTGGGCTACTAGAGGCGGGTCTTAACCTGGCTACACTTCCTGTTTACCCCCTGCTTCCAGACTGCGGATGTAATGGGAGCAGCTCCCGGCCTGCTGGAATCGCTGTGTTTTCTCCTCCATGATGATAATTATTCTATTCTCTAGGACTGTGGTTCAAATAAAGTCTTCCCCACTTAAGTTTCTGCTTGTCAGGTATTTTTCTCGCAGCGAGGAAAAAAGTCGCAAATACAGATGTGATTGATGCAGGGTAGCACGGAATTACATCTGAGCCATGAAGAAGGGGATATTAAAAGCTGTAAACATCACTGTCTCCAGCAAAGGTGGCTGGAGGCTACTGCATAGAACTGCATAAGAAGGGGATTTCCTTCTAGATTTCTCCTCTGATGCCCAAAACTGCCATCTCCCCCGAGTTCTCAGGAACCTAGAGCCCATTCTCATAGGGACAAGATGCACGATTCATGAAATGAAGAGAAATGGCGGAGCTATGGGATGCTTTCGCCACCCCCTGTGGTGCAGATATTGGGATGCTGGGGTTCCCAAAACAAGATATCACAGTTGATTCTAACAAAACGAAACAAATAACAACAAAATTTCTGTGTGCTGCCTGGAGCTCGGCTAGAAGAAAGGGACAATGTATCAGTTTCTGAGCATCCATTCACTGGGCGAGGATGCCTGCAAGCTGTTTGCCACAGACCCTCGGAAAACATGCCGGGACCCTCGGAGGGGTAAAAGAAACAGTAATAGGGCCAATTGGAGCTTTCCTAACCTTGATCCCACCACCATTGGAACTTCCATAAGCTCCCAAGGAGCTTGTAAGTCAGTTTCAAAATCTCTGCCTTGCCAAGTTTGGAACTATATGCTCACCTCACACTAACATTCAGATCACTAACTCAATTACGTTAGCCATGACACTGCACTTTAGCCCACACTGGGCTTTCTGCACTTTCTAATGCTGTTTGGATACTCAGTGAAGGGAAAATCCTGGATCTCTAGAACCCTGGGGCAAGTGGGAAGTTACTTAATTTTTCCTCCTTTAGCGATGCGTTTGTTAATGAAGGTAGAAGGCAGGTGCAGTGGCACGTGCCTGGAGTCTTGACATGGGCCGATGCAGGAGGATTGCCAAACTGGAGGCCAGCTCAGGCTATGTTGTAAGACCCTGCCTCAGACCCAGCCTAAGTAAACAATAAATAAATAAGCAAATACATCAAGGCAGAGCCACGATCATGCATACCTGACATCTCCAAAGGAATAAACCACACAATACCCAAGTGGGTAATAAGGAGATTTCCCAGAGGCTAACGTGCTTGCTTACACAAGCGTGAGGACCAGAGTTTAGATCCCAGAAGCCAGGCACATGCTGGGCAGGCGTGGTGCCCTGCCTATAATTCTAGCAGACACAAAGCAGAAGGCAGACACAAAGCCATCACGAGGATAGGTTACACACTAGCTGAATGGCCAGGCTCCACTTTCAGCAAAAGGCCCTGCTTTGGCATATAAGGTCCCAAGATCAAGCTCTGGTTCCACATGCATGAACACAGACAAACATGGGTACTTATACATACACCTGTACTCATATAGGTGAAACACCACAGGTACATGCATGCATGCCACACTCATGTACACATACAAGGAAACCCACCCATACTTGATAGTAACAGATTACACTAATAATGCTGACTGCAGCACAACCGTGTCCTCTGATCATTTCGTTGCTGAGGAAAATTAGATCCTGGGTCATCAGTTATCTTTACAGTGAAATATGATTTCTATCTGTGGTGGTTTGAACATGCTTGGCCCAGGGAGTGGCAGTAATTGGAGGTGTGGCCTTTTTGGAGTGGGTGTGGCCTTGGTGGAGGAAGTGCGTCACTGTGGCTGTGGGTTTTAAGACCTTCATACTAGCTGCCTGGAAACCAGCCTTCTAGTGGGCTTTAGATGAAGATGTAGAACTCTCAAGTCTTCCTGTACCGTGCCTGCCTGGTTGTTGCCATGCTCCCCACCTTGATGATAATGGACTGAAATCTGAACCTGTAAGCCAGCCCCAATTAAATGTTGTCCTTTATAAGAGTTGCCTGGGTCATGGTGTCTGTTCACAGCAATAGAACCCTACCTAAGACAACATCTTATTACAATGTCTCCTTTTCAAAAGACTCAAGCACCAAGGAGGCTGGGGAGGTGGCTCAGTGAATAAGACTACTTCCTGTGAAAGTATGAGAACCTAAATTTGAATCCCCAGCACCCATAGGAAAGCTGGGCACAGCTGCATATGTCTGTAACCCCAGTATTGGGTGACCGTGGCAGCTGTAACAAGAATGGCTACTGTAGGCGCATATACTTGAGTACTTAGTCCCCAGTTGGTGGAACTGTTTTGGAAGGATTAGAAGGTGTGACCTTGTTGCAGTAGATGTGTCACTGGGGGTAGGCTTGGAAGTTTCAAAAGACTCACACACCATTCCCAGTGCATTCTCTGTCTCTGTCTCTCTGCCTCTGTCTCTGTCTCTCTCTGTGTCTCTCTGTCTGTCTCTGTCTCTGTCTCTGTCTCTGTCTCTCTCTCTCTCTCTGTTTTGTAGCTGTGCCTCAATCCGTGAGCTCGCAGAAGCTGACCCAGCAGCATGCCTGCCTGTCTGCCGCCATGTTTCCTGCCATGATATTCAGACTCACCCTCTGAAACTGTAAGCCCTGAATAAACACCTTCTTCTATAACTTGATGTTATCATGGTATTTTGTCATAGAAATAGAAAAGTAACCAAGATAACTTAACTAGAGATAGAGAGATCCTGACCGTGCAGAATTAAATGGTTCAAAGCAAAGACTGTTGAGCCCAAATTCCTGATTATTTATTTATGCATATTTATTTTGTTTTGGTAACACTGAGCACATAGCTCAGTATTTTTTTCTATATTAGAGCCTTTTAAAGGAGTACTCTCCTAATGTAGACATCTGACAGGATGTTGGGCAGGATAATGAGAACCCGAGTTAAACCCCTTAGAACTCAAATAAAAAGTCTGAGTGCATAGCAAGCACTTTATCTACTAAGCCATTTCCCAAGTTCTGAATATTAGATTGAAAAATTATGTATATTTGTGTGCGTGTACAACTGAATGCAGTGTCTGTGGAGGCCAGAAGAAGAGAACACCAAATCATCTAGAGCATGAGTTACATGTAGTTGTGAGCCACCCAACGAGGATGGTGGGAACTGAATGTGTGTCTTCTGCAAGAGGTCTTAACTGCTGAGCCCTTTCTTCAGGCTACCCCTACATAACAGATTTTTGACCATACATTCTTCATGTAGCTTTCTGCCTTTAGCATCATTGTAATCAATGTTGCATTGCTCAGAGTTAAGAATTCGATGAAGGAGGACAGTGAAACATTGTTAGAATGAGAATCCAGTCTGTGCATCAAGGGAATTTAAATGGTGGGTCTGGAAGTGTCCAGTAGGTTGCTATAGTCCCCATTTCTGGTTGCTGGTTTTGCCTTGGGCATTTCACAACTGCAATTGTCTGCCACTCTTCAAAGGAAGTTTGCTCTAACTGGTCCTTCATTTCTGTCTGCAGCCAACTGTCTCCTGAATTCCTTTGTCCTCTCCTCCTCCTCTTGGCCCAGTTACCCATGCACACTTAATCAGGCCAGAGGCTGAAGCAGAGACAGGCCAGGCGATAGCCCTAGGCAAGAGCTATGCAATTCTTCATTAATGTTAATGAAAAATAAATTGTTTAATCCACTCCTTCTACTGGAGAAAGGTCCAAGGACCAAAAGATCCTTCACTGAGATGTCTGATAAAAACACAAAACAATAATTAGAAATGGAAAGGGGTGGAATAAGTAATAGCTACTTTCCTGGTGATTCAGTGGCTTTGTGGAGAATGCCATATTCACAAGAACACCGCATCCTGTGTTCACATTAGCAAGGAATCAAGCCAAGGAGCTGTAGAGTTCTTGGCATGTGAGAAACAGAATGAAATCATAGCAGAATTTAACAGGCTTAAACTGAGCAAGCTTTCTTGAATTCAGAAGAAAAGTGCTTCTCAGATTGGACATCATTTTTCATTTGTTCCTTTGTGTTCCAGTTTAAATATGAAATGCCCCCAGGCACTCATGTGTAAAAACCCAGAACCCCAGATGGTGGAGCTATTTTGGAAGGTGACAGGAACTTTAGGAGGGAGGGCTAAGTTGGAGGAAGTAGATATCTGAGGGTGAGGGGTGAGGAGTGGGTCTTATCACCAGTCACTTTCTGTCTTGCTCTTTTGATGTTTTCCACCATAGGTAAAGAACCCCCTACACCTTATGGTACTGAATCATGATGTTCTGCCTAAGCATGCAAGTCATGAGATCATACACTAAACCCTCCAAAATCATGAGCTAAAATGACTTTCCCCCTGTATGTTGCTTCTGACAGGTATCAGTAAGGATAATAGTAATCCATATATATGAAGCCTTGATTGGTCTCTGTTCTGTATGTGCATCACTTGCAGCTATCTTTGACTTCTGTCCTGTACTTTCATCACTGGCAGCTATCTTCGACCTCTGTCCTGTACTTGCATCACTTGCAGCTATCTTTGACCTCTGTCCTATACTTGCATCACTTGCAGCTATCTTTGACCTCTGTCCTGTACTTGCATCACTTGCAGCTATTTTCAGAAGCAAAGATTGTTAAATGTTCCCATCTCATCTTCCTATGAACTGTGATTTACACTTTAACCTCTGACCACTGGTTGACCTCATGGCTATATGAAATCAAGACTTTGAACATTGACTTTGTCTAGAGAGGCTCCAAATTCATGAGATCTACTGGGTCCTCCTCTCATTCCAAACTTGACTGTATATCAGTGAAGAGTGTTTGATGTTTAATAGTCATTGTCGACATGAGGAGCATCACCATGGAAACACACCCCTGAGACTGTTTGTGAGGGGTTATCTTAACTAGGTTGACTGAACCACTACTATGACTGGTTTAAATGTCAACTTGCCACAAATGAATCATTCGAGTAGAAAGTCCCCCCTAAAAAACTATCCTGACTGCCTTCTTTGATGTGGAAAGATCTTCCCTGATTTTGGGTGGTGCCATTCATCCAAATGCATCTCTGGTAGCATCTCAGAGATCAGGAGGAAGGTTATTTTGCCTTTTGCTTACTTGGCCGTCCTCTTGACACAGAGTAGATCTGCCTGTTGCTGCTGTTGCTGATTCTTTTGTTGAAAACAGAATCAGAATTTCCAAGCTTTTATGGTAGACTAGTGGACCCTAGTCCACTTTTCCATTCTCTAAAGAACCCTGGATAAAACAACACCATCAATATGGGCAGCACCATCTGATGTGCTGGGGTCCTGGACTGAATAAAAGCGAGGAGCATTCATCTCTGCTTCTTGACTACAGAGGCAACATGAGCAGCTGCCTAATGATTCCACCGACATGTCTTCCTCACCATGATTGACTGTATCCCCTCAGACTGCGAATCACAATAAACCTTCCTCCCGTTTAAAGGCTTTTAAATTTTTATTTTTTTCTTTTCTTTTCTTTTCTTTTTTTTTTTTTTTTGGTGTGGGGGGGCAGAGTTTCACTGTATATCTCTGACTGGATTGGAACTCACTTTGCAGACCAGGCTGGCCTTGAACTCACACAGGCCTACCTGCTTCTGCCTCTCAAGTACTGAGATTCAAGGCATGTACTATATACATAGTCTTAAATTGTTTCTTGTCAGGTATTCTGTTACAGCAATGAGGAAAACAACTATGACAGATGTTAGACTAGAACCATTTGTTTTTCAAAATTACCTCTTCTGGCTATCTAGCTTTATATCCACATGAATGCTTTTGAGTGAAAAGAGGAGGGGATGGCCACCCTGTATCCTAACTGAGCCCATAATGGTGGTGTACCAGTCACTGTGGCATAACGTACAAAACATGGCACCACAATGGCAGTCAAGAATGGGTCAGTAGGCTAGCATCATGTTACAAAACCTTTGAGAACACCCCAGGCACTGTCAAATTTGAAAGGTAGGCGGCAAGAACCTCAGAACAATCTCCCAGGAACTTCGTCCCAGAGAAGTAAATAATGACTGGCACTTAGAATATGTTCCTCTGGTCACAGGTAAAGATTATCAAGCACAGATGGCCCCGTGAAAAAGCAGTCTGACACTGAAGTAAATGCTAGTTCAAGGTTGCTCACCCACCCATGTGCATTGCCAAAGAACAACGTCTGGGTCTGATACAGAGAGCTGTACAGAGGTAAGGAAAACGGGACATCTCTGTTACCTTGTGTATGAAGATGTGTGTCTGTCCTTGAACACAGGACACCGCTTTCCATGAATGACAAAAATACATGTATGCGTGTATATGTGCCTACATGTGTGTGCGTATCACACCAAGTAAAGTACAGTTGTGAGGGTTTCGTCAATTTGACACAACCTAGAATCACCTAGGAACAGACTCTCAGCGAGGGGTTGCCTACAGCAGGTTGGCCTGGGAGCGTGTCTGTGGGAGATTATCTTGGCTGGGTTAATTGATTCTGGAAGACCCAGCTAGATAGTAGATGGCACCAAGGATTGGTTTGGGGACCTGGACCGTATAAGAATAGAGAAAATGAGATGAGCATTAGTATGCAATCGTTCACATTCTCTGCTCTTGACTCTGATTGCTGTGACCGGCTGTCTCAAGTTTCTGCCACTGTTATTTCTTCTCAGTGATGACCATAACCTGGGATTCAGAGATAAAAATAAACTCACCACTGTGTCCAAATACTTGTCGTCAGTGTTTTTTATCCCAGCTAGAGAAACAAAATTACAACATGCTTCTAATTTGGTAGACACCACAGTAAATGTACAAAGAAAAGAGGGGGGGTGGTGGTGGAAGAGACCACTTTCCTGGCTTCCAAAAATGTATTGTTTTGATCATGATTTGATCACTGTCTTTCATTTAATTTTCTTTATCCCTATAAAACCTATTGGGGCATATGCTTCTGTTGTTACAGCATAGAAGAAAAGTCCAATAAAAGTCTCATCTCAGGAAAAAAAGACCCTATAGGATATCAAATCCATGTTCAAGATCAGTGTTCAAAGAGGCTGCTTCTTGCCTCCCATATGCTAACCTTGTTCCTGACATCACCAAGAGCAGACTTTCTAGACGCTTGTAAGCCTCATGGTATACTTAGGCAGAAAGCTAGGGCAATGGCAGTCAGTAAGCACTTTCCAAACAAGCGTGAGAATTTGGTCCCCCAGAACCCATAGAAAAACTTGGGTATATGACATGTGTCTGTAATCCCAGTACTGGAGAACTGTAGGAATCCTGGGCCATGTTGGCAAGCCAGTAAAGTCAAGTGAGCCAGCTCTAGGTTCAGAGATAGACTGTCTCAAAAATGTAAGGTGGGGAGGAAAACACCCAACATTAACCTCTGGCCTCTACAGGTATGCATGCACACATAAACACACACACACACATGCATGCATGCCCACACATGCAGACACATACATATACACACACTTGCAGACATGCACACACACACACACACACACACACACACATACACATGTAGATGCACACACATGTCATGCATGTCCTAGACAGACATGTAGTCAGATTCAGGGGCGTTGTATTCAGGAATGTGAATTACTGTGGTGAAATACTATGAACAAAAGCTACTTAAGGACAAAAGGTTCATTTTAGCATAGGGGTCCAGAGGGACAGAATCCATAATGGAGACGGCATGGTAGCAGGAGAAGGAAGCAGAGAGATCACATTCTATGCACACACAGGAAGCACAGGGAGGGAACAGGAAACAGGTGAGGTTATAAAGCCTCCTCCAGCAAGGCTGCATTTCATAACCTTCCCAAACAATGTCTCTGGAATGTTAACCTGCTCACACCGAGAAAAGATGTTTCTAGAAGTGTTCAAATATGTGGACTGATCCTATGGGAGACATTTCTCATTCAAACCACTGTTGCCTATAAATGTGCCTGACTCCTTGCTGAAGTCCTACCCGTACCCAATATGAATCTTTCTGCTGTGTTTCTGCCTTTTAGGGCCGGACAAGAGAATTCTGGGCTCCTCTTGCAAATAGCTTCTTATGGTCCACAAAAGAGTCCTCTGTGAGCCACCTCAGATCCAAGACTTGCCCTGCTCTGAGACTTCTAGGGCAAAAGCCGAGAAAACATCAGCTCAGACAAACAGTTCTCACATGGTGGAGGACAGATTCCAATGAGCAGGAGGAGTGCCAGAAATGCAAATTAAAACTTCACGGAGACACCATGTCACCCCAGTCAGAGTGGCTATCATTAAGATAAGAAATAGTAAATGCTGGCAAGGATGTAGAAGTGGAAATGACAACTGTTCCTGGAAGTATACTGGGCTGGATGTGTGCCTCAAAGGCAGGGTGCCTGCCTAGATCTCCTCGTGAGGGGCCAAGGTGTGGCTCAGTTTTGTAGAGCTTGCCTAGTACATGGGAGACCATTGACGCCATCTTCAGGAGCACCAAAAGTGAAAGAAAGGAGGAGGGGAAGAAGGGAGAGAGTCAGGGAGAGGACAGGAGGGAGGGAGAAAGGAAGGGAAGAAGGGAGGGAGGAAGAGAGGGAGAAAGAGAGAGGGGGGAAGAGAGAAGGAGAGGGAGAGAGTCAGGGAGAGGACAGGAGGGAGGGAGAAAGGAGGGGAAGAAGGGATGGAGGAAGGGAGGGAGAAAGAGAGAGGGGGGGAAAGAGAGAAGGAGAGGGAGAGAGTCAGGGAGAGGACAGGAGGGAGGGAGAAAGGAAGGGAAGAAGGGAGGGAGGAAGAGAGGGAGAAAGAGAGAGGGGGGAAGAGAGAAGGAGAGGGAGAGAGTCAGGGAGAGGACAGGAGGGAGGGAGAAAGGAGGGGAAGAAGGGATGGAGGAAGGGAGGGAGAAAGAGAGAGGGGGGGAAAGAGAGAAGGAGAGGGAGAGAAGGGATCAGAAGGAGGAGTTCAAAGATTACCACTCGGGGCTGGGGATTTAGCTCAGTGGTAGAGCGCTTGCCTAGGAAGCGCAAGGCCCTGGGTTCGGTCCCCAGCTCCGAAAAAAAGAACCAAAAAAAAAAAAAAAAGATTACCACTCAAAGAAATGCAAATCTTTAAAGGACTAATGTGTTAAATGAATGCTAAGTGTTTAATAATTTGATCATTATACATTATATACATAAAACACGCATGTAGGGAATTACCACCTTATATACCCCATAAACTGCTAAAGTCGATATATAATAGTAAAAAATTAGGCAACTGAAAACAAAGGTCACCTTCAAGCAAGTATAGAAATATATAGATATTTATATAGAGATAGAAAATCCTGACGTTAGTCTGTGTTCTTACAATTCATTATATCTGTCTTTGTTGGAAATGATTCATAACTAAAGATAAATTTTTAGAGGAAAATAACAGATGAAACGTCAACAGGGCCTGTCTTTGAATAGTGTAATCACTCTCTTCCTACCTCCTGGCTTTCAATATTTTCCAAAAATATATTGAATCCTTGTTACTTTGATAATTAGGAAGAAAACACAAACTCCATTTTTAAAAAGTCATATAACCAATCAACCAAGGCAAATAGAAAAGTACTCAGGAGAAAAATGGATGAAGGATGACTCTGATAAAAGGAAAATAGAAAAGGCACAAAATTTGGTCAAATCTCATTAACTGGTACTTTACTTATTCTGAATTAATTAGTGGGCAACTGGGTTGGGTCTTGTGCTGTTAGCAAAGAGAGATTGCTTGGTACCCAATGGAATTCCAGTTTTAATGATATTTAAATCCTGTGATTTGATGATGTGCCTTTTTCTTTTAATTAGTTTTTTTTTTTTTTTGGATAAAGGTCTTACTATGTCACGTGGGCCATCCTTTGACTTGTGATAATCCCCCTGCTTCAGTATTCTGAGTGCTAGAACGACAGATGTATGTCACTATACCTTTCTGAAAACATACGAAGCATCAATTATGTGTCAAACAAAAAGTGGTTTTGATTTCCTACAATACTGGGACTAAACCCAAGACTCTGTGTGTGCGCCACGCAAACACCAGAGTGGTAGATCACTGAGCTACAACCTGGTTTCTCACTGGGGACAGGAAGCAAGTGCTCTACCACTGCAACACACCCTAGTCCCTCACTGGGAGATTCTGTGCAGGAGCCACACCTCCAGCACCTTATTGGAGGGTTCTAGTCCCGTGCTCTATCACTGAGCCACGCCCCCAACCCCTCACTGGGGGATTCTAGGCAGGGGCTCTCCCACTGAGCCACGCCCCCAGCCCCTCACTGGGGGATTCTAGGCAGGGGCCCTACCACTGAGCCACGCCCCTAGCCCCTCACTGGGGGATTCTAGGCAGGGGCTCTACCACTGAGCCACGCCCCCAGCCCCTCACTGGGGGATTCTAGATAGTGTTCTACTATTGAGCCAAGTCCCAACCTTCACTGGGGCATTAAAAATCGCTCTACCACTGAGCCATTCCCTCTCCCCAGACCTTCAACTGCATGGATGTTTTAAGGGAGGCAACACACTTTCTTCACATTTGGTTTCTTTTTTTCCATCCAAAGGGTCTGCACCTTTGATTGGCAGAGGATGCACACCTGTTGAAGGGGCGATTAGGCCAACGAGGTAAGCAACGTTGCAGGGGGACTTGTGATTCACTTAAGAGAACAAACTCTTTAATAGCTGTCGGCTCATTAAGTGTTGGGAGTAAACATTGTAGCTAATTAAATACAGCTTTATTCATTCGCTTTCACAAGACCCAGCAGAACATCAATTACCAAATAAAATTTTAATGAATCAAACAGCTTTAAAAATATTCAATGTATTTGCTAGTGCTGACCGACCACCTTTTCCAATTAGTGTGAATTATCATAAAGCTTCCGCCAAGAGTCGATAACCTGTGGGAGTAAACACTGGCTACATCATTCAGGTCTCCAGTCACTCAGGCCTCTCACCACCATGCCCAGGTGTAGTGAGAGAATAGTCAGTCCACAGCTTGGGTTTATGCCTGTCTTAGTTTCTGAGTTGCTATGATCAAGCAAATAAACAATAGCAGAAAGAAAACTAAACCCTAACAAAAAGCAACTTAGGGGAGAAAGGATTTATTTGTCCCACAGTTCCAATTATAGTTCATTGTGGTGGGAAAATCTCAGCAGGAGGAGGTGCTCAGGTCAGCTGGTCACATGATAGTCAGAAGCAGAAGACAGAAACAAATGTATGTATGTTTACTAAGCCACAAACTGTCTGAAGTGGGTGCTGGGAATTGGACTTGGATCTTTTTGGAAGCATGAAGGTGAAACTTGAGACAATCTGAAAAACAAAAGGGACTGGACCCTTTAAGAAAGGCTGGTTCCTGTTCTTGAGTCCCCAGTGTCCCCAGCAGATTACAACTTTTACAAAGTGGTGTCCAAGGTTGGATTCTCGGGTTGCAACCAATCATAAAGAAGAGGGAATCTTGAGGTGTGAGGGCAGCTGGGAGCCTAGGAAATGTCTTACCCAGATCCCTGCCCTCACAGCAGCAAGAGTGGAGGGTGAGGATGTGAGGGTGGGTGTTGGTGGTGGGAGGGCAGCAGGAGGCTCCTCCTATGTCTAGATGGGAACTGTTTGCATATGTGTTAACACTTTAACAAAGTTTATCATTTTGTTCTTCTCCCCCCACCATGCCCCTTGATTGGTATGTATTTTTTAGTTCTGTGTCAATTTATAATTTGCATTTACCTTATCAGCTGGGCTCCAGAATTTGTAACTGTTGCTTTCTGTCCACAGAGGGTCTCTGGTTTCATATTCCCTGCCTCAGATCTCTAATTGTCACAGTGGCTCCTTAGTCTTACAACTGTAACATTACTTTCCTGTCTGAGTGGGTCTTATTTCCAGAACAAACAATTCTTTGTCCATACCACTTGAATGAAAAGAAGTATAGGTTCTTAAATGCTGAGCCATATCTCCAGTCCTGATTTCTCCATCCTCATACCTCTAGGATCTCTTGCATAAGGAATGACACCACCCACAGGGGGCATGCCTTTCAACTTCAATGAATGAAACCCAAGTGATTGTAGATTTTTGTCGGCTTCATGACATTAACCACCCCAATGTCATTGTAAATTCAGTGTCCCATCCTCAATGGTGCCTTCATCACTGTCCAGACACTAGATCAAATCACACTTGATTTCCAAAGTCTCTCCCTTCACAATGCAGCTCATGAAATTTCTTCTTCCCTCTGTTCACTCTGTCCTTTCATCTTGTCCCCCAACATTAAATCAGGATGCAGAAGATCACTTTGCATCCACTTGCCTGCAGATGTACTGATGCCCTAGCTAGTATAACATAGGACCGTGTCCCTCAGGGCCTCCCTATTAGAAATACAGGCCTGAACTATAATTCAAATATGGTTTGTGCCCCCCCCCCCCCGCAAATAAACAAACTTCATCTAATGAAAGCTTGGCCCCCAGTGTGGCTGGTGGGAAAGGAAGGAGGGGAAACTTCAAGAGGTTGGAATACATAGACACAATGGAATTTTAATTTAGCTCCAGGGAAAAAGGAAATGGTGGATTTTGCAGGAAAATGGATGGAATTGGAAAATATTACATTAAGGGAGGTGACTGCAGGCTCAGAGTGATGAACGCCACAGGTTATCTCTCATACGTGAATCCCAGCTTCTGACTTTTATATATGTGCATTTTTGTGGGAAGCTAAGAAACTATAATGCGGGCAAGGAAAGGGGAATAAGAAGGCTTACAGGAGGGGTTGGGGATTTAGCTCAGTGGTAGAGCGCTTGCCTAGCAAGCACAAGGCCCTGGGTTCGGTCCTCAGCTCCGGGGGGGGGGGGGGGAGAGAAGGCTTACAGGATGGAGATGGGGGAACGAGGAATAGAATATTTGGCGTAGGAATATTTAAAGTGGCCACGAAGGGCAGGAAGATGATAGAAATGATGGATAGGGTACTCAACCAAAACAAAGAAGTCAGTGTGAAAATGTTATATGGAAATTTGAAGCTTCGTAAGCAAATTAAAAACAAGAAAGGAAGAGGAGGAAAGTGGGACCTGGTGGGAGGAGCTTAGGTAATTAGGCACAGCACCCCCCTGGAGAGTTCAAGCTGATCCTACAGTAGGAGTTAGTTCCACCAAAGGTGAATTCCCACAAGAGAGCAAGGATGGGGCCAGAGGTGGTTCAGTGGGTAAAAATGGCTATTAAAACCAGATCATTAAGATCCATACCGTGAGGAGAAAGAACAAACTCCAGCAAGTTGTCCTCTGACCTCCCCACATATGCCACCATAGCAGTGTCCCAAACACAAATAAGTAAAAAAAAAAAAAAAAAAAAACTAACTAATTGCAACAAAACATTAAGAATGGTAACAAGACTAAGGATGGGAAGATGGCTCAGCAGGTCAAAAAACATTTACCCAGATCCCAGATGCATGTAAAAAGCTGGATACAGTGTCAAACATCTGGAATCCCAACACTCCAAGACAGGAAGCAGAAACAGGAGAATCACGGACTACCATGGAGAAACAACAGGAGACACTGCCCCAGTATGGCAGAAGATGCAAACTGACTCCTGAAAGTTGTCTTCTGACCACCACGTACGTGCCATGGCATGTCCACTGTCCCCTCCTATCCGCCATCATATATACAATCGACTTTTATTTCTAAAGATTAGTGTTTAAATTTTATTTATGTGTCTGTATGCGGTCCAATGCACATAGCCCCACAGAGGCTGGAGGAAGACATGAAACTCCCCTGGAGATGGAGTTCCAGGTGGCTCTGAGCTGCCCAACATGAGTGGTGGGTACCAAACTTGACCCTCCACAAGAGCAGAGAGAGCCACTGAGTAATACATTTTTAAAAAGAGAGGGAGAGGGCTTGGAGAGAGAATAGGAATTGGTCCAGGAGAGCATCTCTGGGACTAACCTGAGATCTCGGAGGAGAGAGGCTCCCAGGAGTCTATGGAGGCAACCTTAACTGAGACTCCTACCACAGGGGGATATGGAGACTGAAGTGTCCATTTCCTGTAGCCAAATGGGATTTCCTGGGGAGGGAGGGAGACATCAACCCACCCACAAACCTTCAATTCGAAATCTGTCCTGCCTACAAGATGCAGGGATTAAGATGGAGATAGAAAGAACCAGTCATTGGTTGACTCGCCCAACTTGAGATCCACCTCATGGGAGAGAGCCAACCCTGGACACTATTAATGATACTCAGCTGTGCCTGCAAACAGAAACCTAGCATAACTGTCTCCTGAAAGGCTCCATCCAGCAGAGGATGAAAACAGATGCAGAGGCCCACAGCCAAACATCAGGTGGAGCTTGGGGAGTCTTGTGGAAATGTGGGGGATAGAAGTGGGCAAACCAGAGGGGTCAAGGACATTACAAGAAGACCTACACAGTCTGCTAACCTGGGCCCGTGGGAGCTCACGGAGACTGAAGCACCAACCAAAGAGCATGTGTCGGGGCTGGACCTAGGCTCTCTACACAATTGTAACAGTTATGCAGCTTGGTCTTCATTTGGGTCCCTTAACAATTGGAACAGGGGCTATTTCTGACTCCGGATCCCATTCCCCTAGTTGGACTGCCTGGTCAGGCCTCAGTGGAGGAGGATGCACTTAGTTCTGCTCTGTGACTTGATCTCTTAGGGTGGGGTGGTACCCAAGGGGGGGTTTCCCTTTTCTGAGGAGAAGGCGAGTGGGTAATGAAGGGAGGTATTTGTGAGGATGGGACTGGTAGGAGAGGAGGGAGGTGGGAGCTGCAACCAGAATGTAAAATGATTTTTTTTTTTAAAAAAAGAGCATCACTAGTTCTTCTCTGCTCCCTGGCTTCTTCTTTTGCAGTATGTTCTCTCCATCTTGAACAAGCTCCTGTCATGATGCCATCTACCATGTTGTGATGTAAAGGGACTGCCTAGTTTTGAAGTTTGATCCACCAAAAGAGCAAGCAAAATATAATTGTTTTTCCTTATAAGATACAAAACATCAGGTATATATAGCAGAGGAGAATAGGCGCTGTTGATCTCCACATAGCGCCCCATTGGGGACTACAATGAACTCCTCATATTACCTCACTGGGGACTAAGCCTTCATCATGTAAACTCTTATGGTTCAAAATGCACACAAACCATAGCAAAGACTAAGCTTTCAAAATAGCACCTTGCCTTCCCTTCTTTGTACTCTGCAAAGTCTTCCTTATGAAATGTAACTTACGGCCTCACTACTTTCTCTTGAACTCCTTTTTCTTCCCCATTCCACCAGTTCTCCCCTTTACTGGATTTTCCCCATCCGCGTACAAATGAGCTGTCATTTTTCTTCCATTTCAAGAACAAAAATAGAAATTTAAACTCATCTTCACCCTGTGTCCCTTCTAGCTCCCATCCTGCCTTTTGTCTCAGCTAAATTCATCCCAAGAATTCACAGTGCTTATTGTCTGCAAAGTCTCTTCCCCAGGTCTCTCACACATGTAGTTTTTTTTTTTTTATGACATCCAGCACTCTTAGTCAAGGTCACTAATGAACTCCATGGTGACATGTGAAAGTTCATTTGTTCTTCAACTTGTAAGTAGGTAGCAATCTATTTCAACTGCCACATGAACGATGAGAAGGGACAGTACAGATAAGTGTGTCGGGGTGACGGGTGTGCATTCCTGAAGCTCAGGAATCTGACAATCTGACCTTGAGGAGTTTTGCCACCTAGAACTGTTTCCTTCCAAGGGCATCACACTCTGAGGCCTCCTGCTACCCTCTCTTATTAAATATAGACGAATCCATGAATGTATGTGTCTTACTTGCAAAAGGGCCGTGCTATCTTTCTGCTCCATTCCAACTTTAGTATAGGTACTGCCATTATAGTGAGAACGACTCTCTCTTTTGCTGGTGTCTCTGCCAGGTGCATGGGACGCATCTGTTGCCAATCTCTCACTTGCAAGAGTGGTGTGCTCCATGGCTGACATTCAGGGACTCATTGCAGGTGCATTGTTGGCTGGAAACTTTACTCTAAACTCCAGACTTGTGTACTTCATTGTCTCCTCAACTTCCACTTAGATGTCTGTGATGCTCAAAATTGATTATACGCTTGGCAGGGGCTAGAATCACCAAAGAAATGTACCTTTGGCATGTTTATAAGGGATCATTTAGATTGGAGTTAACTGACATGGGAAGATCCAGTCTGAATTTGGGCAGCATCATCCCCTAGGCTACCATCCTGTACTGAAGCCAAAGGAGAAATGAACTGAGCACCAGCACTCCTCTCTCTCTGCTTCCTGACTGTGGATTCAATGTGACCAGTTGCTTCACACTCCTGCCACCATGTCTTTCCAGGATGGCTGGTAATGTCAAACTGTGAGTGCAAAGAAACCTTTCCTTCCTTAAGTTGTTTTTGTCACAGCAATTAAAAATAAAAAAGAATGGATGCAATATCTAACAGGCATTCTGTTCTGTGTTATGGTTTGAATGTGAAATGCTCCCTCAGGGATTTGAACATTTGACCTCCCAAGAGTGTTGTTGTAGGGATTGTGCAAACTTTAGCTTGAAGAAGTAGGTCACTGGTGGGGCTGGAAGAAGACTTGAGATTTATAGCCAAGCTCAGCTTCTGGCCCTCTCTCTGCTTCCTGATCCAAAATGGATATGAACATGCTCCCCATCACAGACAACATGGGGGACTGTATGTATCCCTTCAAGCCATGAGCCAAAACAACTCCTGCTTTTGGTGGCTTCCTGTCAAATATGGCCACAGCGATAAAAGGATATATGCTACACTGAACTTCTAGTTTTTCTTACAAATCCAGGCATCTCAGTGAATATTAAGGCCATCTTCCCAGCTGCTCAGTTACAAGTTTTAAATTTGAGTTTAGTTTTTCTTCTGTTACACACTCTTATTCTTTCAAAGTATATCCAACATCTGTCATTTCTTCCTACCTCATTGTTATTCTGTGTGCTCAATCAACTGTCCCAGAATTGAAACATTCTTTCCTGGGGGAGGAGGGAGGCCCACCAGACTGAGGATGTGAGCAAATGCCCCAAGTCTGGGAAAGATGAAACATTATAGATGATCCCTGAGGGCCATCCAAAGGTTATAGATGACCCCTGGTGGCCCTCCCAAGGTTATACAAGCAATAAATGACTGCTGGAGGCGAGTCTGACCAGCTGGGCTGCTGCAGGTTGTAAGAGAGTTCCAAGGATGCAGTTTTCATGAGTCATGACCCATGCTGAAGGCTTTTTAGTGATGATGTCACCTTTAAGTCATTCTATAAGCAATTCCTCACCCACAATCCCATCGGTAACCCCAATAAACTCATTGGCTCAGCAAGCCAGACATCTGTGTAAATGCGGATTTGGTCTGTTGTGTGTTCTCTACCTAGGTTAAGTAGATATGGATGTGTCATGTGTCCTCAGAAGTCTCATATGCTACATTGAACTTCTAATTCTTCTCGGGCACTATGCTAGTCCAAATCACCATCAGCTCCTGTTTTGACCATTGTCAATGATGTCCTAATGGGTCTCCTGTTTCCACTCTGGTTCTGTCTTAATCTACATACCACCCAACAGCTAGAGTGATCCAGTTAGTCTGTGTCTGACGATGTCATTCTCCTCGGAGCTCTCCGGTAGAATTTTCCTCTATGTCCAAACAAGAGATAAAGTCCTTCCTCTGAAAGGCATTTTGTCCCCACCTTACACCTCTAATTCATCAAATTTCCCAGTTGGTTAATGCTAATCAATTTGCATTGGGTTTTAAGCTAGATATCGTTTGTGGTCACTGTGTTGTTCTTATTAATTCTATGCCTTACTTTTTCACCTTCTAGTGAAGTGCTTCTCAATCTGTAGGTCATGATTTCCTTGGAGGTTAAACACCCCTTTCACAGGGGTTGCCTATTAGATGCCCTGCATATCAGATATTTATGGTATGATTCATAACAGTGAAAAAGCTACAGTTATAAAGTAGCAATGAGAACAATGTTATGGTTTGGGGTCTCCAGGGCATAAGGAACTGCATTAAAGGATCTCAGCACTAGGAAGAATGAGACCGCCTTTCTAGTATATTCAGAAGTTTGCTATTTCTGAAAACGATATTGATGGCTGACTTATCCCCCTTCCTTAGAACATAATAGTTCATGAGACAAGACTCTTTTGCTGTGACAATACGCACTGGGTGCTCAGTAAATATTTGCTGAATGGATGCTCTTTACCCATAGTGTAATGTTTTAAGAGCCAAAGTTCGCTTCTATTTTAAGTTTGTCACTACAGATCATCTAATCTGTGTGCAAGTGAATGCACGTGCGCATGTAGGGGGTCACACCACATGGCACAGGGCATATATTCCATAGAGGTCAGAGGAGAACTGGTAGGAGTCACTCTTCTCCTTCCATCAATGTGGTCCCAGAAATCAAACTCAGGTCATCGGGCGTCATGGCTGGTGCTTTATCCATTGAGCCATCTCGTGAGCCCCATCTTTTCCTATTTTAAATATTTTCAGAACTTGTTCTCAGCTCTCCCTCTCCCTCTCTATTCTTGCCTTAATTTATTACAGAATATACCGTTTCCCTGAAACATGAAATGTCACATTTCTATATTAAATTATGTCACAAAATTTGTGTCATTAGAGACAGTTAATGTCATCATTTCATTAAGTGTACCAGATTGCTAGGTTTTTAGAGTCTGCCTACCAAAGAGACTATTCCTCATGAACTTCTCCTTGCTGCCATCTTCAGACTCCTTATTTGATGTGTTTTTTTTAAATAAAAATAACTGGAAGTATTCAGGAAGTATTGCTAGTCCTCCATAGAGAAGAACAAAGTTTGTAACCACCTTTACTGTGGCCACATCCGGTGTCGTCAGAGGCTGCTTGCCTGGCAAGTCCATTCAGTTGCTGTGATCAGACACTTGGACCAAAAGCAACTGGAGGAGTAAAGGGTTTGCTTGACTTACACTTTCAGGTCACAGTTCATCACTGAAATCAATCAGGAGCCTAAGCCTGGAATCTGGGAGCAGCAACCATGAAGGAACGCTGCTTGCTGGCTTGCTCTCGGGCTCACACACAGACTCATGTTAAACTAGATTTCGCATATAGACTAGGTCCACTTGCCTAGGGATTGCCCTGCCCACAATGGGTTGGGTCCTCTGTATCAATAAGAAGCCCGGATAATCCTTTACAGACATGGCCACTGCCCAGTGTATTCTTCAACTGTGGTTCTCCTCTCTGATGACTCTAGGCTGCGTCAAGTTGACAAGTGAAGTTCATTAGGACACTTTCCTATTGACACCATATTCATGGACACCAGCAGAAACAAAGAGAGTAGTTAGTGATCCCCCCCACCCCCGCTTAAAGCTTACAAATGAAAACAAAAAGCTAAAGGCCTGGGCTGGAGAGATGACTCAGTGGAGATCAGAGATTGAATCTCCAGAACTCATGTAAAAACTTGGATATGGATGGGAGGCCGTGTCAGTAGACTGCACAGAAACTCATGGAACAGTTAGCCTGGTATACACAACAAACAAGAGACCCTATCTCTAAAGGGGGAAGATGAGTCACAAACCTGAGTCTTCCTCTGTATGTGCATGTGGCGCACATGCATATCACACACACACACACACACACACACACATACACATACACACACACAGAGGAACACACACATACATAAGAACACATCATACACACACACACACACACACACACACACACACACACACACCAAACTCACACACAACCAGACCTGGTGACCTGAGTTCAATCCCTAGGACTCATTGTAAGGCGAGGGCTAATGCCAACAAGCTGTTCTCTGACTTCTATGTACACACCATGGCACAAACATATCCTCACCTACATGTCTACAGACACAAAGCAAGGAATGAATGGAATACAATTTCAAATACAAAAGCCACCTACTACATGTACAGGTACCAGTGTTCCCTTCTTATGGTGCTATAGATCAGACCAGGTAAATGCTCTATTACTGAGTTACATCTTTTGTGATACTTAATTTAAAATGAGCATCCCCAGGCTCCTCTCTAGACCTCCTTGTTCAGAACCCTGGAGAGCTTAACCCAGACCTCTATAACATGAACACACAGGAGACTCAGAGACCCACCATGCTGCCTACTTTGTAGGACAGAATACACTCATCCCTCCATATCCATGGGAGACTACCCCAGAAGCATTTGCAGATGCCAACTATGATGATGCTTCCTTTTCAAGAAAAGACTGATTTTTAATTGTGTGTGTGTGTATGAGAGTATATTTAAACATGAGTGTGGGTGCCCAAGGAGTCTAGAAAAGGGTGTTAGATACCCTGGGTCTGGAGTTACAAATGGTTAGGATCCAGCCAACCTGGGTGCTAGCATCTGGAGAAGCAGCGAGCGCTCTTAACTGCTGGACCTTCTCTCCAGTCCCAGAGGATGCTTTATTTATATAAAACGGTAGGAATTATTTGCAGAGGGCCTACCCTCCCGTCTGCTTTAAATTATCTCTGTGTTACATATTACAGCTAATGCAATGCAATGTAATGCAAATGGCTGTTATACTGTGTCGCCTAGGGAATCATGACGAGGGAAAGAAGCCTGTGTACACCCAGCCCAGACATAATTATATTCTCTGAATATATTTGATACATGGTTGGTTGAACCTATGAATGCAGAGCCCACAGTTATAGAAAACCAACTGTTGTCTCTTGAGATTTTATTTTATAGGGGAAATAATACTATTTGAATTTTTTTTTTTAAAAACTGTGTTCTTTCTTTATTTGTTTTGTCTGTGCTGGGGGAAGTATGCATTCCATGGGGAACAGATGAACCGTAGAGGATAACCTGTGGGGATCTGTTCTTTCCTTCTACCAGGCTGATCCCAAGGCTTGAATACGGGTCACCAGGCTTGGAAACAAACCTTACCCACTGAGCCATCCTGCCCACCTAAGAACACTCTTAACTGTCTCTTGTGTCATTAGCTTGCAGCTGCTGCACAGTGGGCAGCCAAAAGAGGCTCTTAATCTGACAGACTCACATGCCGGATAAATTGGAACTGGATTGTACCTGTGATCGGTAACAGACGCGTTTCATCTAACACCAAAGCATGTCCATCTGGGGCAAGAGTTACCCTGGTTGGCTGCTGGCGGGAGTGCAAACTGGTGCAGTTCTTAGGGAAATCAGTTGGAGGCTTTCTGAACAAACAAACAAGGTAGGACTGGAGGCTCGAGAGTGGATGGCAGGTAGAGAGGCGAGAGAGGAAGCGGATGGAGGAGGAAGTCACTATGGATCAGAAGTGTATGGCCAGGAGGAATTGCAAGCAACAAGGTACCTTAAAGTTAGGGAATAACTTAGTATAGTCCTAGATCTGCCCAGTCTAGATATATGGCTTATAAGGATGTAAAATTCAGCAACAGTTGAACTATCCTATGACCCTGCTCTACCAGTCGTAGGCATATACGCAATATACTATATATGGTTTCCATATCCTACAACAGAGATACTTGATCAAGTATATGTAGATTGAAAACACCTCTTAGCATTTAAATAGCAGGAAATATTATCATAGACGCTGAAGTCTTTTCAAGCTGAATAAGGAACCAGGCAGGTTCATCTTGACGTTTTTTATTTTCAGCGACGTCTGGAGGTTGTAATAAATGCAGCATACCCTAGTTGACGTTAACTATCAGCTTGATACACACAACCTAGTGTCACCCGAGAAGGGAGTCTCAGTTGAGGGCTTGCCCAGATCAGACTGGCCCATGAACATCTCTGGATGGGATTGTCTTGATTGTTAATTGATGTGGAAGGGCCCAGTCCACTGCAGGTGGTGTCATTCCCTGGGCAGGTGGGCATGGGTTATATAAAAAAGCTAAATCCAAGCCAGAGAACAAGACAGAAAGCAATGTCCCTCCCTGGCTTCTGCTGAGAGCTACTTCAATATGAGACTCTACCCTGGAAGTCTAAACCAAGTAAGCCCTTTCCTCTTCTAAGTTGCTCTTGGCCATGGTGTCTGTTACAGCAACAGAAGGGAGCCTGGAACACAACACAGACTAATACAGCAGAAATGCAGAAGAAATAGCACTGTGCTTTTGTAAGCTGGGTGGTGGTGGTGCGGGCCTTTAATCCCAGCATTTAGGAGGCAAAAGCAAGTGGATCTCTGGGTTCCAGGCTAGTCTAGTCTACAGACCAAGATCCAGCACAGCCAAGGCTACACACAGAAAACCTGTCTCAAAAACATGCAAACCACCCCACCCCCCCACAAAACAACCATTCTTTTGTTTAAAAGGTCACCACTAACGGATGGCATTTGAATAGGATCATTTAATAAGACGGCAAAATATAATGCAGATACTCAGCTTGCCTTCCATTTTTCTCTCAACTTTGGAAACAAAAGCACAGAGGTAGAGTGGGAAAATTACTTAATATCATGAGCTGAAATTATCAATTACCGTGAATGAATTGGCAAGAAAGGTGACGTTATGAAAAATGGCAACAATAAAAACATAATTGATGGAGAAGAGAAGAAGCATTTATTCTCAGATATAAATACTGAATACCATTTTTTTTTAAATTCCAGTTATTGAGAGAGATGACTTGGCAGGTAAAGGTACTTGCTACCATGAGGAAGACCCTGTAGCCCACGTAGTAGGAGGAGAGAAACGACTCCTGAAAATTGACCTCTGACCTCCGATTGTGCTCACCTGAACAAGTGCACCACTTCTCCACATATGTTAAATAAATAAATGTCATAAATGCCAGTTGTTTTAGTGTTAATGTGACATCAATCTTGGTTATCAACTTCACAGAATACGGAGTCCTCCGGAAGATACACCTATGGGTGCGCCTATGAGGGTGTTTGCAGAGAGGGGACCACTTCAGGAGGGCACTGTGGGTGGCGTCAAATCCCTCAAGGTTGCATCAGAGGGGAGGTGACTGGCTAGATGAAAGTGGTTTATACTGTGTATGGAAGGACGCTAGCAAGCAATCCTGAAAATGCCATTAAAATCATGGAAGTTTACCCAGGTGAGGGAGAGGTGACTTTACCCATCTGTCAAGCGCAGAGAACTGGGTCGCTGGATCCTCACAGGGGTTCGGTGACTTAGGATGATGCCCGTCCTTTTCTGCCCCTGTGATGGATGGTATGGAAACCACAGGTATGGGGGATGGGGGGAGGGCAGGAGCGCTGAGGAGGGGAGATGTATTAGTCAAGCAAGACCCTTCAAATGAACTGGGGAGGGTACGGGGTGTCAGCAGCAGTGGGTTTCTGCTCAATGGGCAGTGTTGTCTGAGATGCACTTCGAGTGATCACAGCAAAGTGTGTGTGTGTGTGTGTGTGTGTGTGTGTGTGTGTGTGGATGCGCGCGCGCGCGTGTTGGTATGTGTTCATTCATGTTTTTATGTATATGTTGGAGTACGTATATAATTGGATGCATATATATATATGTGCATGGTCAGATCTGTGTGTGTGTGTGTGTGTGTGTGTGTGTGCTGGTATGTGTTCATGCATGTTTTTATGTGTATGTTGGAATATGTGTATGATTGGATGCATATGTATGTGCATGTTCAGATCTGTGTGTGTGTGTGTGTGTGTGTGAGTGTGTGTATGTGTGTGCTGGTATGTGTTCATGCATGTTTTTATGTGTATGTTGGAGTGTGTGTATGATTGGCTGCATATGTATATGTGTGCATGTTTAGATCTTGTGTGTGTGTGTGTGAGTGTGTGTGTGTGTGCTGGTATGTGTTCATGCATGTTTTTATGTGTATGTTGGAGTGTGTGTATGATTGGCTGCATATGTATATATGTGCATGTTTAGATCTCTCTCTCTTTGTGTGTGTGTGTGTGTGTGTGTGTGTGTGTGTGTGTGTGTGTGTGTGTAGGCTAGAGATCAACCTTAGGTATCATTCCTCAGGAGATGTCTACCTTGTTTATTGAGAGAGGGTTTCTCACTGGAATGTAGGGCTGGCCAGTTCTGCTGGCCCGGCTAGCTAGGTGAGTCCCAAGGACCTCTCCCCTCGAACCCTTCCCCCATGCTAGGATCCCAAGTACACACCACCATATCTGCCTTTTGTTTGCACTTTATGCTAGAGATCAAGCTTCTCTGGCAAGCACTTAACCAACTGAGCCATCTCCCGAACCACAGGGAGAAATGTTCCCCCTCATTACTGTGGACATATGCTACCTGCAAATGGAAGCGGGGATTGGCATGCTAGGGACCGTGTGTGCTGAGGTCGGGTGACAACCTTTGGATGTAGATTCTCTTCCTCCATCGTGTGTGTCTTGGTTATAAAACTTGGGTTGTCAGGCTTGGCAGCAGGCTCCCTTCACCTGCTGAGCCATCTTGCTGGCCCACAGAGAACATTTTCATTACCTAAGAGTATCCAGAAAGATCTGGGCATGCAATCATTTGATGAAAGGGTAAAAAGAAAATTAAAGGCTAAGGGAAGACAAAAATAGTTGCTTTATTTCAAGAATATATTTGTTCAATCTGAGAATTATGTAATATCATGTAATATTTAAATGACTCACAGTTGGAAAGACTTGAGGTGTGCCCCTCCCAACCCATTTAGAATCATGTTATCTGCATGCTCAGAGTAAGGGACACCATGTCTTGGGGCCATGCTGACTAGCTTTGATACCTTAAATGTGATGGTAGGGTGCTCATAGGAAATCCTACCCCAGTTCTCCTTTAAGATGTATAAGAGACAGGAATTTGTTTAAAGAGGGTTAGAGGTGTTTTCCAAGAGTGAAAAGGCAGGGGCTGGGGAGATAGCTCAGTGTGTGGAATACAAGACCTCAGTTTGCTTTTTAAAAAGCCAAGCCTGGTGGCACTTGTTTGCAATTCCAGCATTAGGAAGGCAGAGGCAGTCAGCTCTCCCAAGGTTGCTGGCCATACATTCTAGGCTACTTTATAAACTGCAGCCAGTAAGGAATATTGCCTCAACAAACAAACAAACAAACATCTGGTCAGTGCCTGAGGAATAACACCCAAGGTGTCCTCTGACCTTCACAATAATCAGAGAGTACACATACAAAATAATGGATGGCTAGTGTGGTGGTTTGAATATGTTCGGCCCAAGAATGGTACTACTAGGAGATGTGATCTTGTTGGAGTAGGTGTGTCCTTGTTAGAGGAACTTTATCATTGTCCGGATCAGCTTTGAGACCCTTCTCCTAGCTGCCTGCAAGCCAGTCTGCTCCTGTTTGCCCTCATGATACCATGTCGAACTCTCAGCTCCTCCTGCACCATGCCTGCCTAGATGCTGCCATGCTCCTGCCTTGATGATAATGGACTGGACCCTCTGAACCCGTAAGCCAGGCCCAACCCTAACTAAGACAGCTAGTGAGATGGCACTCACCACAAAGCCTTACGACGTGAATCAGATCCCTGGATTTCCGTGCTAGAAGAACAGAACCAACTCTTACAAGTTGGAATCTGGCCTCCACATGCCGGCTGTGACACGGGTGATGAATGAAGGGATGTAATAAACATCTCTTGTTTGCTTGCGTTTGAAAGTGAGTCTCTCCTGAAGGAACACCTTCAGAGCCCTGCCCCACATGTGGCCCATACATATACAGCTACCCAATTAGACAAGATGGATGAAGCAAAGAAGTGCAGGCCGACAGGAGCCGGATGTAGATCGCTCCTGAGAGACACAGCCAGAATACAGCAAATACAGAGGCGAATGCCAGCAGCAAACCACTGAACTGAGAATAGGACCCCCATTGAAGGAATCAGAGAAAGGACTGGAAGAGCTTGAAGGGGCTCAAGACCCCATATGTACAGCAATGCCAAGCAACCAGAGCTTCCAGGGACTAAGCCACTACCTAAAGACTATACATGGACTGACCCTGGACTCTGACCTCATAGGTAGCAATGCATATCCTAGTAAGAGCACCAGTGGAAGGGGAAGCCCTGGGTCCTGCTAAGACTGAACCCCCAGTGAACTAGACTGTGGGGGGGAGGGCGGCAATGGGGGGAGCGTTGGGAGGGGAACACCCATAAGGAAGGGGAGGGGAGAGGGGAATGTTTGCCCGGAAATCGGGAAAGGGAATAACACTCGAAATGTATATAAGAAATACTCAAGTTAATAAAAAAAAAAAAAAAAAAAAAAGAAAGTGAGTCTCTCTATGTAGCCCTGGCTCTCCCAGACCTCCCTATAGAGATGAGGCTGTCTCACAGAAACCTGCCTACTCCAGTCTCTGACATGCTTGGATTAACGGTGTGTGCTACTAATTTCCTTTGCCGGGAGGCTGAGGGAGCACGGAGCTTGTGAGGTTTCTGAATGTTATAACAGTTCGGTTCTTATCTTGGTTATTTCACCGGAAGTAGAAGGAGAATAACCGGGATGCTGAGTTTTGAGGCACAGAGGACAAAGGGGGAAGATGCACTGAGGACCAGCAGGGCCCAAGGGAGGCCAAAGAGGCAACACAGCAGCAGCAGCAGCAAAGAGCAGGACCATAACCATGGCAACCTCCTTGAGTGGCACTCTGTGTACCACACAGCTTCCTACACTCCCCTATGGAGGAGACCTGAGTCAGAATTCCTTGCTACTCCACTGAGGGGAACATAGAAGTGGGTAGAATTCGACTGAAGAACACCGTGTATTGGAGCTACAAACACCGTGAGCCAGATCTGAAAAGAGAGGGGATCCGAGAGTCTCCCATTTCCTCACGATTGCTCAGGGTTGATTAGTTTGATCCTTAAATCGTGCTTATCAGTGTGTTAAGGTGAGACTTGGGGGCTGAAATTACCCTGACATGGGGCTCATTCTACCTTCTAGAGCGTTCTCCTTAGGTCAATTCTATTTCCCACTGCCAGTTTGTATTCCAGCTCAGGGGTAACATGATGACTTCCTCATTACTCTGCTGTGTGTCCCCTTTCAATTTGACTCATCCACACGTCCGTTTGAGTTCTTCCCCTCCTTAGTTTGCTCACAGCAGGATCTCACATAGCCCAGTCTGTCCTTGAGCTCAGCGACAATGAACTTAAACTCCAATCCTCCTGCCCCTACCTCCCAAGTGCTACGATTACCACACCTAGTTCACCCTTTGCTGGGAACCGAACCCAGGGCTTCCTGTGTTACAGGGCAAATGTTACATTGGACATTTTTAGTTTACTAACTAACAGTTGTACCCTTAATGACTTGGAAAGGATGTAGCACAAGGCAGGGTAATCTAAAGTATTCATGGATTACAGATCAGTGATTGGGGCTATGGTTATCTAACGTGTATGTGTGTGTGTGTGTGTGTGTGTGTGTGTGTGTGTGTGTCTATATATGTGTGTGTGTGTGTCTGTGTGTGTCTGTGTGTGTGTGTCCGTGTGTGTATATGTGTGTGTCTGTGTGTGTGTGAGAGAGAGAGAGAGAGTGCATGTGTGTCTGTGTGTGTGAGAGAGAGTCTGTGTGTATATGCATGTGTGTCTGAGTGTGTGTATGTGTGTGTCTGTGTGTGTATGTGTGTGTCTGTGTGTGTGTGAGAGAGAGAGACAGAGAGACAGACAGAGACAGAGACAGAGACAGAGACAGAGAGAGACTGCCTTTAAAGGATTTTTGAGTGTTTTAATACTTAAGGATTATGAACATTTAAGGAAAAAGGAGCAGGGAAATGTCCACATTGGACTCTTCAGGAGATCCAAATCTTGGAAGGCACGAGCCCTCCACCAAGACACTAGACATGGCTGAAAAACCCAATGTCCTAGTTTGCCTCACTGCCTCAACCCAGACTCATGTGAGAGGAAAAGGCCTCAATGGAAGAACTGCCTAGATCAGACTGGCTATGGACCCGTTGCAAAGGATTGCTTTGTTAGTTGATGTAGGCGGGTCCAGCCCACTATGGGTAGGAACATCCTTCCGCAGGTCAGCAGGTCGTCCTGGGCTCTCTGAGCACTGCTCTCATCTTGCAGGTGAGCAGCGAGCAGCATCCTCCCTGGCTTCAGCTGCACACGTCCTCAGCTGTGGGCAAGTTCCCCGGCTAGAGGGATGCCCTGAGAGCGGCGGACATGTGTACCCTCCATGTCCTGCTCGAGTTCCTGTCCTAGCAGCAGAAGCCAAATAAACCCTTTCCTCCCCTATGTCGTTTTTCAGTCAGAGAGTTTTATCACAGCAACAGAATGAAACTAAAATTCATAACATATGACAACAACTAATAGGTTTAAAAAAAATAAAACAAAACAAAGGCCACAGACCCATGGATGAGAGGCAGTGGACACTCACCCTGAGAAGTCACTAGATTACAGGTTTGAACCAGCTGGTCTCTGGGTGGTGTATGTTGGGGACAGTCACCTTTTAAAAACAAAAGTGTCTTTCTCTTAGAATGGGAGTTCTGTTTGGAACAGAGTGAGGACACACAGGACAGCGCTGACCTTAGCACATAAAGTCTAAACGAAATGAACACTCACGATCTGCTGAACTGCCGAAAGGGACTCATCTAAGGTTTTGGATGATCACACACACACACTGGGGCTGACTTTCTCTACGATTCTATTTTCATCCTTTCTCCTCTTTGCGGCGGGGGAGAGATTAAGAAGGGCTTCACAGAAGTTACCTTGTAGCCTAAAACTCAGAAAGGAATTACAAAAGAAATCTCTCTCCATGGTTACAGGAAGGGCCAACAGTGGCATGAGGTGACTTGATTCATTCTATATCACGTACTTGTGATTTTAAAATGTCGGGCGGTGAGAAAGAAGTTCATTCAAGGATCCAGAAGAATTAATTCAACGTGGGTTCCAGGTCCTCACTAACGACCCAATGCAATTTAAGCAGGAATCCCAAAGAACGCAGCAAGTTCTCTCAGCTTTGATGGGAACCAGCAACTCCCATTCTCAGGTGACCTAGGAAGCCCTTATCCCCTCTGGCCAGCTGTCCCCTTTGAAAGCCTCATCATTAAACCCAGCTGGATCCAAAGTCACTGAAACACAGAGGGATCCTGAGGTGCCCCAGAAGGGAAAGGATTGGGGGTGACACAGCTCTTCCGTCAGCATCTTTTGTGGAGCTGCCCCCTGTGAGTTAACATTCCCTCGGAAAAGGAGGTTCCTTCTACTGAAATGGTCAGGTACTGGGGAGGTCACAGAACAAGATGCACAAGGGGAGGGGAACCCTCCGGCAAGCCACACAGGGAGCTTTAGGGACCCTGTTTCCTTGAGTTCTTACCCACAATGCCTGTGAGCTTTTGTAGATTCAGCTGCCCATTAAGCACCCATTCTTCTTTAGGTAACTCCAGTCAACCCACTGACTGACTTAAGCTAGTGGCTCTGTCGTCTACGGCCTATCTCGGGTGAATAGATAATTAGTCAAGTCCCGTAGGAAGAGGCCATTCCTGCTTCTTATCATGTCATGTGCCTGTTCTATAAAGAGTCAAGGTGAATGCTCTGGGCTTCGTCCGTTCCCATCAACACTGCCACAGGCTTCCATTCTTAAGAGTGTACCGTCCAGCGCTGAGGATGTCCTAGGGGCTGAGCATGAATGGCTGTTTGTTCTTGAAGTAATTATATCCTCCTGGGGAGCAGAGATAGGTCCCCAAACCTCGAGTCTGTGAACACCACCGGACAAAAAGGAAATGTAGAACTTAGGAAACAGAGCGCAACGACTTTACCACAACGACTTTGAGCCACCTTCAAGGGTGAGTGAGATTTTGCTATGGAAATTTTATAACAGAAAATTCGTTGTTGTTGTTTTGTTGTTTTTTTTTTTCCCTTTTTGGTCCCTATCTCCTTTCAGATCCACTGCCTTCCCCAACCTCTATACTCTCCCAACATCATAGATGCTAAAAAAAAAAAAAAAAAAAAAAAAAATCAAGTAAATTTCGTGCTGCTCATACGCTGATGGGTGTGGGGTCATCCACTGGAACATAGTTGACCTACGAGAGTCACAGCCTTTAAAAAAAATGAACACTCTCTCTCTCCCAGCAGACATCAACTGTCCATAGATCCTCAGTTAGAGATGGTGGCTCATGATGCCCTCCCCTGTCCAGGCTACAACATTGACTGGCTTGATCTTGTGCAGACCTTGCACAGGCAACCAGAGATGCTATGAACTTGTTAGTTCAAGCAGTCCTGCCATGTTTAAAAGATACCATTGTACTCAGGTATTTCCAGACGGGAGTTACTGAGGGCGAAGACCCACTGTGCATGGGCTGCAGGAATCAAGGCGGGAGGCGCGTGAGTTAAGGAAGCTGCCGTGGGAGGGAGAAGATGCTGGTAAGACGTGGGTTGGAGAGGTCTGGTGACAGCAGGAGGTAGGGGAGAGACAAGGATGATGAGGCTTACCCTAAGTAACAGTGACCCCCTCATGTAACCCATCACGTATGCATCAGAAGACGGATGCTGCACGAGTTACTTTTCCTTCCGTTGCTGTGATAAAATACCTCGGCAAAAGAAACGTAAACAAGAACAGGTTTGCTTGGGCTTGCCGTTCCAGAGGGATAGAGTTTATAAGGGCGGGAAGACAAGGCAACTGTAGAAGAAAGCATGATTCAGGATCAAGAGGCTGGCCCATCACATCTTCATCCACGTATAGGAGACAGTCAGTGAACAGGAATTGAGGTCCGGCTCTAAAACCTCAAAGCCAGTGACTGGTCTAGCAAGAACTGCGCCTCCTAAAACGTCCATAACTTCCCCAACAGCGCCACCTACTGGAAAGTAGATTTTCATACACACGAGTGCCACCTATAGGTATGCATACACACGCGCCCACGGAGGACATTTCACACTAACCCACAACAATTGCCTTAGTGTTTCATCACTGTGACCAACTGCCTGGCAGAAAGGGTTTAAGTGGGGGAAAAGCAGAATTATTTTGGCCACAGTTTCAGAGGGTTCAGCGAGCTGTGGCTTGGTTCCTGCTTAGCTGAGTATCAGGGCTGTGTGAGCACGTCAGAGGAAACCTGTAGGCTTTGTGCTAACCGGGAAGCAGAAGTCGGGCCAGAAGTAGCTAGGGATAACCCCTCCCCTAGGACCTACCAGATGACCTTCATCCTTCAACTAGGATGGCCTCGTAGACTTTCCACACTCTCCCATAATAGTAGAGGATCAAGCTAGGGATCAAAATGTAAGCCTTGGAACATTCGATATTCAAAATCATAACAAAGGGTAAGTCTGATGGTAAAGGCTTGGAATGCCTCAGAAGAGAATCTAGAATGGGCTTAGCACAGCGCTGAGCTTCTCCTAGTGCTGACCCTGAACACTGAACCGTGAAGGTTTCAGAAGCCAGTCCAAGTTGAGGTAACAAACTGAAATAAGAAGCAGTCCCCTCGGGGTTGGGGATTTAGCTCAGTGGTAGAGCGCTTGCCTAGGAAGCGCAAGGCCCTGGGTTCAGTCCCCAGCTCTGAAAAAAAGAACCAAAAAAAAAAAAAAAAAAAAAAAAAAAGAAGAAGCAGTCCCCCTCACCCTGGCTGGGAAATGCCTTCTTCAGCAATTTTGTAGTCATTAATTCACAACAGCTGTAGTCACCTAGTCACCTGCGCCGGGCCAACATAAGAATGACCCTGTCGACAATCACAGAAGGAGGAGGGACTCGTGGGTCTCTATTGACAGATTCTGGGAGAAGGGCTGTAGTCCTGTGTCCACCGTTGAGCTCACCAGGTTCCAACAGATGGTTCAGAACAGTGGCTCTCAACCTTCCTGATGCTGTGACCCCTAACACAGTTCCTCCAGTCGTGGTGGCTCCCCTAACCATAAAATTAATTTTGTTGCTGCTTCATAACTGTAATTTTGCTACTGTTATGAATTGTGATATAAATATCTGATGTGCAGATGCTCTTAAGTGACCTCTGTGAAAGGGACATTTGACCCTCCCCCCCTAAGGGATTTGGACCCACAGGTTGAGAACCACTGATCTAAACTGTCCCACAGATGCCCCTGGTTAAACCCAGTGGGTCACAAAACGAAACAAGCAAGCATGGATGTGGAAAAAGCAGGGGAATGCAGGGGGCAGTAAAGAGGTAGGTAAAGGTGAGGGCTAAGAGTTATCTGTATGGATTATGTTATCTGTATGCATTGTGTGTTATCTGCATGCATTGTGTGTTATCTGCATGCATTGTGTGTTATCTGCATGCATTGTGTGTTATCTGCATGCATTGTGTGTTATCTGCATGCATTGTGTGTTATCTGCATGCATTGTGTGTTATCTGCATGCATTGTGTGTTATCTGCATGCATTGTGTGTTATCTGCATGCATTGTGTTATCTGTATGCATTGTGTGTTATCTGTATGTATTGCATGCTATCTTGCATTAAGCATTATCTGCATGCATTAAATGTTATCTGCATGCATTACATGTTATCTATATGTATTATGTGCACGAATTGTGTTATCTGTATGCATTGTGTGTTATTTGTGTGCATTGCATGCTATCCTGCATCAAATGTTATCTGCATGCATTACATGTTATCTTTATGCATTGCATGTTATCTATATGTATTACGTGCATGAATTGTGTTATCTGCATGCATTGTGTGTTATCTGTATACATTGTGTTATCTGTATGCATTGCATGCTATCATGCATTAAGTGTTATCTGCATGCATTACATGTTATCTTTATGCATTGCGTGTTATCTATATGTATTATGTGCACATGTAAAGTTATCTTTAAAAGTTTAATTGATACAATTTTTTAAATTATTCCTCAAGTGTGGAAGTGACAGGATAAGGAATATTGGAGAGTGAAACTGGGGGTGGGGTGAGGCTGAAAAATATCCAAGATGTGAGAAGGGAACAGAAGCTTCAAGAAGCAACAGCCACATGTTCCCAGATAAGCAAGAAAGATACACATTTTAACAACCAGTGACATAGCCAGGCATAGGGTCACATGCCTGCAATTTTCAGCAGCTAGAGACATTTTCTGGTGGTCAACTGGGCAAGGCTGGGGTGCCAACTGAACACTTGAGAGAGTGTGGACAAGCCTCAGGTACAAAGACTGGTCCAGAGCAAATGCCAAGTACCAATGAAGTCAAGAAACCTGTTTAAACTGGAAGGGGCGTGCTAGTTGAAATGAGATGCTTGTGGGAGACCAAAGCTGTGTTGGGACGTCAAAAAGAAACTGAGGCACACCACTGCTCCCCCACCGATGTTCTTTTCATCTCAAGATTTGGGTTGTGGGAACAGAAGGGCAGAAAGGAAAAGGAAAGGCCATCTCGGAGGCTCTGTGGGTGACTTTTTTTTCCTTGTGAATCAGCCTTCGATTGCTTCCCTTGAGGACGCCCCAGCAAGACATCAATGCCGATACGATCTGCCAAGATTCATCAAGCTTGGCAGAGCCTGTCTCCTACCCTGCCAAGCTCCCCACGAGCCAAATTCCCACAGCTACTGAAACTGGCTTCGAGAAGTTACTTGTTACCTGATATCCCGATGCTCCCAGTCCTCTTCGTGAGGTTCTCTTACTGATGGGAGCTTTTATTTACATGGCTGGTTAAATTCTAGTTTAGTCCATCATTCTATCTTAAGTTGCACGTGTTAGATTACTTTAATCTCAGCAGTATGAAATGAAGCTAAGACAGCTACCTTAAAGTGTGTGTGTGTGTGTGTGTGTGTGTGTGTGTGTGTGTATAGATGTGTGTCTATGTGTATATGTATGGCATGTGTGTTGCAGTTCCCTTCAAAGTCCAGCAGAGGGCATCATATCCCCTGGAGCCAGAGTTATATGCACTCCCATTGTGACTCCAGAGTTTCAGTGGGACTTAAAGTTAAGAGAAACTCTGGAGCTACATAGCCTCCTATTATGGGTGGAGAAAATGGAACTTTTGTCCTTTGCAAGAGCAGAAGGTTCTCTTAGCACGGAACCATCTCTCCAGCCACTGACCCCGCCCTCCAAATTCTCTTCAACCTAGTACTGCCCTGAGCGTTTCTCTTGACAGTTGTCTCATTTGAATTGCTCTGCTTCCTCTTCCTATCATTCTCAGTCGTGCCTCCATCTCGCCAGAGGCTAATTGTAATTTTTCGTTATTTTTTTTGTTTGGGGGCTGAATGCTTCCCCCCATGCTTGGGCTGGGGTGATTTTCTCACTTCCTGATAAAATTTCCAATTCATTGTTACGAGCGCAAAACTCTGTCTAGTGTCAATGTCGCATTCAACAAACCTCTCCCCAGGAGCTGCCTAAGGACAGCAACATGACGGAAAAGAAGACAAGTGATGTTTCTACTCATGTACGTGTGCATGCATGTATGCGTGTGTTTTGCAGAGGACTCTCCTCCACCGTGTGGACTGCGGGGTTTGAACTCAGGCCATCAGCCCTTTGAGTAAGGGCTTTACCTCAGAAGCCATGTTGCTAGCCCGGAAATCCCCCTTTAAAGAATGGTGGCAGAGCCAGGTGGTAGTAGCATGGTGTGAGCCTTTAATCTAGCACTGGAGAGGCAGAGGCAGGTGGATCTCTGAGCTTGAGGCCAGCCTGGTCTACAGAGGGAGTTCCAGGACTACCAGGGACACACACACACACACACACAGAGAGAGAGAGAGAGAGAGTGAGAGAGAGAGAGAGAGAGAGAGAGAGAGAGAGAGAGAGAGAGAGACAGAGACAGAGAGACAGAGAGATACAAAGAACATGGATGTAACTGGGTCACTGGGAAACCCTGGCTTCCCTTCTCAGCCCTGCACACACCAGGTATGGTTACACACCCCTGGGATCCCAGCCCTAGGGAGACAAAGGTGGGATGATCAGCCATCCTCAGCTACATAGGGAGCTGATGCTAACACCCGGGACTCCATGAAACCCTGTCTGTGGTTGGAGTGGAGAGGAAGAAGGACGGAAGGAAGCAGCCAGATAACCACGAGTTCGCACAGTCCAGAGAGAACAGAAGTGGCACATAACTGATTCCCCGGCCTCGTTATCTTAGATTCAAAACAAGCTGAAGTTATGCTAAAAACCCCAATTGTTAATAAATTTCTGCACCACACTGGCCGTAAAAATATTTTAATGTGCTTATTTCCTGGAAAATAATGGCCTCAGTTAGTGATCTAAAATAGGCACGGGCCGGCCTATATAATGGCCCCCGTGACTCAGAGAAACACAAATTCTACAAAGGGCACCAATTATTCTGAAAATGACACAGGCACACACAATTATAGATACGATAATGTTTTTAAGAGATCATCTATTTGGAG
Organism: Rattus norvegicus; assembly: GCF_021556685.1. Taxonomy (NCBI): domain Eukaryota; kingdom Metazoa; phylum Chordata; class Mammalia; order Rodentia; family Muridae; genus Rattus; species Rattus norvegicus. The sequence continues at coordinate 32,908,091 of NC_141545.1, forward strand.
TAATTGTCCAGATGTGAGAATGGAGAGGTGACCTGGTTTGGACTGTCCCTCTCCTGCGCATGCCTCAAACCTCATACATCTTGACTCTCGGGAAGTCTGATTTCTGTAAGTTCCACTGAGGGCTGAACTGTCACCAAAAACGTCCCCTCTCTTGATTAATTCAACGTGTTCCCAGGGAAATTCTTTCTCTCTTGCACCATCAGCATTTCTTCCTGTTTAATAAAATATTAAGTTTCTCTACACCAATAATAATAATGAAAAAAGCTGAGCAGGTTAAAATGGCACTGTGCTTATAAACTCTGACACAGCAGTCCCAAAACAAAACAAAACCAATCAGCACTGAATTCAAACCACAGTCTTTGTGTGTTTGTATGGGGAGAAGACATGTACATGTGTGTATAAACTAAAGGTCGACTGATGGTGGCTGTCTTCCTTAACCAGTCTCTGCTGGGGTTTTTTGTTTGTTTGTTTGGTTGGTTGGTTTTGTTTTGTTTTCTGTTTTCCCTGAACTTGGAGCTCACTGATTCAGCAGACCGGTTGGCCAGTGAGCCCCAGAGACGTTCCTGTCTCTCCTTCCCCAGCACTGGATTGGGTAAATGCCACTGTGACTGGTTCTTTTTATATGGGTATAAGGATCTAAACTTGAATCCTCATGTTTGCCTAGCAAGTGCTTTACCAACTGAGACTTCTCCCTAGCCAAGAGTTCTATGGTGATGGCTTAACATGCATCCGACACAAATCCACCGAGCCCCTCGTCCACAGGGACTTTCAGCAGCTTTCTCAGACCTGAAAGCCAAAATGGAACCATCAGACCCTGGCCACACACATTCCAATGGAGCCAGCCCTAGGACTGTCTGTTCCTCCCCATAGCCACACTCACCCACACCTGTGCTGTAGTTTTAATATGAAATGTCTGTCCCCCCCTGTATTTGAGTGTTTCGGTTTCCCACTATTGTGGAACACGGTCGGCTAACACAAAACAGCTTGCCATCTTCTTGACACCAGCTGTGCCTGTTTCCAAGCATGCGTCAGAACTATGCTTCTTGGTTGTTGACATTGCAGGAGGTCATGTGGAGGGTCATTGGAAGCAGCAACCATTCCTCCCAAATGCCTGTTTGCAATTCTGCTCTAATAGCGTGCGGACTCTTGGTTTAAGCCAGGGGATGGGATGGGACGGATAGGGCCTCAGGGATGAGCTAATGTACACAGGTTGAGGAAGGTGAGCTGAGGGTGCTCTGTCAGTGGGGCTATGAGGAGGCTATCATCCTTGTTCGGTGAAGGCTATGCACTATATCTGCTATTTGGGGTCAGTCCCTCACCTCCACTTGTAGGCAAGTCTGATGGACTCTTGTTTTGTCACTAGGACTTTATGAGTAGATGTTAGATGTCCTTCACATTTCTCTTCCGGAAGGATTGTGACCACATTGGTTTGTGTGGTAATCCTTGGGGGGTGTTTTGAGGCCAGCTAGGCAGAGGTGGGTCACTGGGGGGGTGTGGCCTTTGAGGGTCATAGCCTGGCTCTGTTACTGATCCCACTCTGTTCTCTGGCCCACCCTCTTAATGTGAATATGCCCTTATCACAAGCTCCGGGTGGTTCTCCCACCCCAGCTATCATTTTGTTTACTTGTTTTTGTTTTGAGAAGGGCTCTGGCATTATCCAAGCTGACCTTAAATGCACTAGGTAGCCGAGGATGACCTTGAACTCTCGACCCTCTTGCCCCTACTTCGGCTAAATGAAAAACAGGTTAGCTTCACAGAAACAATGGCTGGACTGACAGCTGACGGTTGACCTCAGAGGAGCAATAACTGGTCAGAAAGCAGTTATCTCAGCAGTATTCCAAGCAAGAAGCCAGTGATTAATAATGGTCTCACTGTGAGGAGGGAGGGTGATTATTTGCCTGGGAATTCATTCCGGATATAAGGGGCATCACCCTCAGAAATTAGAAGGCCAAATTACTATGATCAACTCTAAAATTGTACATCTCTAAAATCTAGCTGATTAAGGTTCAATGGGATGGGTATAATTTAGCGAAGCCCACTGGCTTCTCTAAAATGATGCTAACTGTATTAAGAAATCCTACTTCTAGCACACACACACACACACACACACACAGACACAGACACACCCACAGACACACACACACACACACACACACACACACAAATACAGAAGAGAGGGAAGGTGAGGTAGAAAGAGAGAGAGAGAGAGAGAGAGAGAGAGAGAGAGAACTTTCCTGAGCATCTCCTCGCGCAAACATATCACTCCTTTTATAAAATGTCAAGAAATAAGGCTAATAAGAAATGCATGAAGTGTTTAAGGAAATGAGCGAAGAGCCAATATTGAAATTTATAAAAGAAAAACAAATATTTTAGGAGATATGCCCCTGTCTCTGGATTGCAAGAACCTGTATCTTAAAGGTCCTTGAAGTGACTTAATAAACACCTCTATGATATTTATTTTAGAGTCAGGAAAAACACCCTAAAGTTCATGTGAATAAGTAAATAGGGAAAGGGGTGGACAGGTGGCTCAGTGGTTAGGAGCACCTTCCTGCCCTTTATTTATTTTCTTTAAAATAAACATTGTTATAAAAAAAATGTTATAGCCGAGCGTGCTGGCACATGCCTTTCTTTAATCCTAGCTCTTGGGAGGCAGAAGCAGGCACGTCTTTGGGAGTTTGAGGCCAGCCCGGTGTTTAGAGGGAGTTCAGGACACCCAAGGCTATGCAGAGAAACCCGTCTTGAAAAAAAACCCAAAGTGAAAAAAAAAATTATAAAAACATCCTTGCAAAACCGAAGTCTGCCCGCAACTCCAGATTCAGGTTTCCCACCTCTCTATTTAATCCTTTACTCACGTGCGTACGTACGCACGCACACACACACACACACACACACACACACACACACACACACACACACACATACACGTGATTTAAAACCATGGAAGAGCCATGTAGGAGAACCAGATCCCTAGATACTGAAGTGTATAACGCAGAGCAGTCCCATTCATGCTGAGATACCGCCCCAGACCCACTGAAACTACAGGTTATGCTGAATCCTACATACACTCGGCTCCTTCCCGTGCACATATACCCATGATAACACTTAATGTAAGTTATGGTTTGCTTATGAAATTTCTCCCACGGGTTAATGTGTTTGACACTTGGTGCCCAGTTGGTGCTGTTAGGGAAAGCTGTGAAATCTTTAAGGGGTGGAGCCTTGCTGGAGGAAGTACGTCATTGGGGGTGGAGCTTGCTGTTTTAGAACCTGGACCTATTTCCTGTTCACCTTCAGCTTTCTGGATGTATAATGAACAAGTCGTTCTCCTCTTCCCGGCATGTTTCCTTCACCATGATGGACTATATGACTCTGGAATCATAAGCCCAAACAAATTCTTTCTCTTTTAAGTTTCTTTGTCAGGGTATTTTATCACAGCACAAGAAAGTAACCAAGATTTTGAACAATGTAAGAAATTGAAGTGATTAGACTGTGAGGCCTTACTTAACCCCTCAGTCCCCAACCTCTTTCTCTTTCTCTGCTTCTTGTCTACCTTTGGAGAAAATAATTGTCTTTACTACACATTCTGGCCACCTTTAACTATCACGTTACTATAGCTTAAAGTCAACTGAGGAGGGAATTATTAATGAATCACCTGGATTAGTTTGGCCTCTAAGTGTGTACGTTGGGGGATTGTCTTGACTGTTAATTGATGTGGAAGGGTGTAGCCAATGTGGGTGGCACCATTGCCTGGACAGGTGATCATGGACAGCAGGAGAAAGCTAGTTCATAAGTCTGAATGAGTCAGCAAACTTTTCTATGGATTCTGCTCTAAGTTACTGCCCTGACTTCCCTCAGTAACGGACTGTGGGGCTGGAGAGATGGCTCAGTGGTTAAAAGCATTGATTGCTCTTCCAGAGGTCCTAAATTCAATTTCCTGCAACTACATGGTGGCTCACAACCATCGTGAGTTAATAGCATCCGATGCCCTCTTCTGGTGTGCTTGACTGAAGAAAGCAACCGTATACTCACATAAAATAAATAAGTAAATAAAAAAATGGGCTGTGACATGTAATCTCTTTTTTCTTTTTTTTCGGAGCTGGGGACCGAACTCAGGGGTGACATGTAATCTCAAAAGGATTCCCTTCCCCCCACTTAAGTTTTTTAAAATCACAGCCACAGAATAAAACTAGAATTATTAATATTTAGCTTTGTCAAACTAGTCATTTGGGAAGAAGGAACATTAATTGAGGATATGTGTTCACCAGATTGGCCTTTAGCCAAGTCTGCAGGGGCATTCTCTTGATTAATGATAGATTTTTGAAGTATTCACTCCATTGTGGGCAGTGCTATCCTTGGACTAGAGGTCCTGGGTGGTATAAAAAGGCAGGATGAGTAAGCCATGGGGAGCTTTGGGGGTATTTTGGGAACTTTGGGCTGGAAAATACATTGAGTGCTCAGAACTACGGGAGCTTGGAGTTAAGACTTGAGAGCAGTGCAATGGGAGTCTGACATGTTGGCTTGTGATGTTTCGAAGTCCTTTCAACACTCTATTAGGACCGTTTGTGAGATATTTTGTATTAGGAACCTGTGATCCTTTGTCAGTTGGGGCTAAGGCACCAGTACCATTGAAGTGAAATCTTCGTTTTACTAGGACCATCAATGCTGGTTGGTTGGGGCCGAAAAGTCAGCTGTGATTAACAAGAGTCCAGTATCACTGAGGTAAAAATCTTCTGGAAAGGATTTCCTCAGGGTTGAAGCTGTGGCACAGTGTGGACCAACACTGAATCCCAAGATGGTAGAGGAACTTGGTAATGTATGAAAGCCTTCCCGATGGTACTGGGTTTGGTCATGAGTGAGCTGCAGGACTGAAGGAATCTTGGAAAGCAGCTGAGGTACAGTACCGTGTAACAGAATTGGAATTCCTAGAGAGGCCAGAAGGCCATTGGTGCAAGTGCAGCCTCATTGTAGTGGAAGCCCCAGGATTTGAGGAGGTCATGGAGAGAAGCTGATGCTTGGCCTCACGAAGCAGGGTTAGGGTCCCCAAGGAGAGCCAAGGAGAGGTTATTTTTGAAGGCACAGACATAGTTGCAGTGGAGACCCCAGGATATTGCATATGCCAAGACTGTGAGATGACCACCAAGGTCAACTGAACATGTTAAAGTCAGCCTGAAACTTTGAGACAATCTGCATATGCTACCCATAGTAGAGCTGGGAGGTAGAACTACCCATGAACGTTAGAGCCCAGGGGAGGGAGAACAAGCCAGTAATCAGCACTCTTCCATGTTCTCTGCTTTAATCCCTGACTCCAGGCTCCTACCCTGCTTGAGTTCCTGCCTCAGCTTCCCTGATGATAGGCTATAAAGTGTGTAAGATGTAAATAAACCCACTCTTTGGTTGTGATGTTTATCGTAGCCATAGCAACCTAACTAGGACTCCAGCACTGAAATTAGCAACAATAAAGTAAAATAATTACAATAATATATCATAATCATAGTTACACAGATGTCTCCTTCCTCAATAAACTCAAGATGAATAGTACTTTCAGACCATGGTTGTCAACGAGTAATTGCTTTTTAGAAAATAGAATCTCTAAGAAGGGGTGGGTGGCGTATTTTTGAATAATTGACACTGAAATAATGAGCCGATAGTCTGCATGTGCATCGATGACAGGGAATAAGAAGGCTATAGAATAAGGCTTCATAGTTAAGGGAATAAGGGAGCTATAGAAATGGCTTCATAGTTAAGAATGCCTTGTGCACTTGCAGAAGACCCACCGTTGGTTGCCAGCACTCACATTACTTGGAACTCCAGCTCTAGGGGATCTGGCACCCTCTTCTGGACTCTATGAGTACTACACCTGTGGCAATGTACATATAGACACACATGCATACACATAAACATACACGAGACACATTTAATTATTTGATTCTTTGCAAGTCGGAATAATGCAACTTTCCATGACAATGAAAATGGCGAAGGGAGAAACAGAACAGTGCGCAGAGTTAGGGTTGAGTCTCTAATTTACAGTGCTAAGTCCAGATGTGCATGATGGTTCACATTTGTAACCCCAGGGCTCTGGAGGCTGAGGCAGGAGAATGAGGAACATGAAGCCAATCGGGGTTACAGAGTAGGCTCTGAACCAGCCTGCACTATAGCAAGACCCTGTCAAAAATGTACAAAACCAAACTGGGTGTTGGAGAGTTAGCTTGGTGGTTAAGAGCAGTCATGGCTTTGACAGGGGACCTGAGTTCAAATCCCGGAACCCATTTTGGGGGACTCACAACTTCCTATCATTCCAGACCAGTGGTTTTCAACCTTCCTAGTGCACTGACCCTTTAATGTGGGTCCTCAGGTGGTGGTGACCATAAACTTAATTTCATTGCCACTTCATAACGGTGGCCTTGCCATTATTGTGAATCATAAATGATAACATAAATATTTTTGTTAAAGGGGGTTTGCCAAAGGTGTTGCAACCCATAGGTTAGAAACCATTGTTCTAACTCTAGGAGATCCTACACCCTCTTCTGAATTCCATGGGCACTGCACTCACACACACACACACACACACACACACACAGAGAGAGAGAGAGAGAGAGAGAGAGAGAGAGAGAGAGAGAGAGAGACATGGAGGGAGGGAGAGAAGAGAGAGGGAAGAGATAGAGGGGGAGAGAGAGAAGAGAGAGGGAAGAGATAGAGGGAGAGAGAGAGGAGAGATATAAGAAAGAGAGAAGAGAGAGAGAAGAGAGAGAGAGAGAGAGAGAGAGAGAGAGAGAGAGAGAGAGAGAGAGAGCAGAGCTAATAGGCAGCAAGGGCCATGGGGAAGTTGCTCAGGTGCAGAACACGTTCATATGGTCTCTTTTTGCAGAAAAGAAAATCACCTATATGTGCTTTTGTTTTGTTTCCCTTTATTGGAATAAGGCCTCCCTATGTAGCCCAAAATAGCCCAGAATTCATAATCCTCCTTTCTCGACATCTTAAGTAACTGCACCGGCTGCATCGGTAGTTCCACGTCGGCTGCTACCATCCTTTATTAGAGGAGGGATGTCCAGGCTGGCTTTGGTGACAAGGGCAGAAGAGTGAGGTCTGATGTACACTTGGCTGTCTGCATTTTTCTCCTTGGGCGGACTGTGGAGCAAGCCACGCTTGTGTGTGAGATACCTGCTTCCTCCTCTGGCTTCTCCAGCACTGAATAATTGAACATTTAAGTGACTGTTCTACTTCAGAAACCGGGGTCCAGGAGGCACTGTGCAAATTGCTAAATCAAATTAGACTTAGCAGGAATGAGGTGTAGGGGAGAGAGGGGGAGAGAGGGAGGGGGAGGGGGAGGGGGAGAGGAAGAGGAAGGGCGGGCAACTGCAACCCTAGGCATGCTTCACAATGAGGGTCTACGGAATCCAGCCACCCCCACCCCCACCCCTGTGACATCACACTTTTCCATACTGGCTGCTTTTCTCCTTGCTCTGATAAAAACATGGCGACTGGAAAAAGAAGGGCTCACAGTTTGAAAGTACGGTTGATGGTGGCAGGGGTTGGACAGCAGAAGTGAGAGGTAGCTAGACCATGTCACATGCAGTCTGGATGGAGAGACAGATGCTGCTGCTCTTCTGACTTTCTCTTTCCCGTTCAGCCCAGAACCCTGGACCATGCCATAGTGCCAGCCACATTCAGGGTGGGTCTTTTCCGTGTCCATCAACCCAGTGTAGACATGCTCATCGAATTGTTTCCATGGTGACTGTAATCCTATGAAGCTGACACTCAGGATGATCCGTCACATCCCGCTAGCCTGGAAGAAGCACACCTTGTGTCCCGGGGACAACTTTTGACCCCCAGTCTGTCAACTGTCAGACCCAAACACCCCTTGATGAGAACAATTCTGTCCTATAAATAATGTCAGACAGGGGGTGACAACAGCCAGGTGTGGTGGCACACACTTAAAATCTAAGCACTCTAGAGGCTGAGGTCAGAAGACCATGATCCTGAGGCTTGTTTGGACTGCATAATGAAAGCCTGTCTCAATGTCCCACCACATCCCACCCCCAGTCTTCTAATGGAGAGTAGAACCAGCATTAGTAATGTATCCAACACATACTCCTCATTCTTGCCTCAGTTTATAAAGGAATTCATTATACTTTTTTTTTTGTAGTCAAATCATCATCATGATATGTGTATGTCAGTTCTTAGAGAAGGGAGCTGAGACCAGTTGCCCCTTAGAGTGAGCTTTATTAGGGGAGAGAGCCTCCTGACCACTAGGGGCAGGATAGCCATGATCAGGCCTTGAAGCTGAGGAATAATTAGGGGAGTGCTCTAGCTTCATTCTCTTGCTACGATAAAATGCTCTGGCCTAAAGCAACTTAGGGAAAGATTTAGTCAGCTTATGCTCTCATGTCAGTCACTGAGGAAGGTCAGGGCAGGAGCCTGAAGCAGAAACCACAGAGCTCACAGGGTCACACTTAGCTAGCTTCTTATACAGTTAAGGGCCACCTGCATAGGGAATAGGGCTGCCCATAGTGGACTGGGCTCTTTTACACCAATTAACAATCAAGATGTCTCCCACAGATTTACCTACAGTCTAATCTAATATAGGTAAATTCTCATAGAAGATTTTCTTCTGAGATGATTCTGGGCTGTTTCATGTGGAAAGTTAAAGCTAACTTTATGATATGATTGCAGACTAGAGCATCCTATCAGAGGTATATGACAGTCCTCGAAGGGAGAGGGATGTTTTCCTTCAAAAACCTGGAGAAGAACTTCATACAGAGAAAGAAAGACAGCTAAAGCAAACAAGTGAGAGAGATAACCACCATGGACAACATGATAACAGGCAGCGGAGAAGGGGAATTGTGCCTTCACAAACACCCTGAGAAAAGGAAACACTGACTTTTACAGTCCTCAAAAGGAGGCAGATGTTTCATATACCCAACTCAGTCATGAGATTTAGTCAGGACCATGGAGGATGCTGGAACTGGGCTAGAACTTATCTTGCAGCTGCTAGGGGACCAGAGTCTGGGCTTGGGTTTTCCTACAAAGATCTGTGTGCTCTAACCTTTCACAGCAGGACTGCCATCATGTGAGATGTGGCTTGATTAAAGAGAGAAAGAGATAGGTAGGTAGGTAGGTAGGTATGTATGTAGGTAGATAGATAGATGATAGATAGATAGATAGATAGATAGATAGATAGATAGATAGATGATAGATAAATAGATAGATAGATCCAGAAGGTCTATGATCTAATATAAATATGTTGTTTGATAATATTGTCATCAGAAATAAAAGGTTAGCAAAAGAAAACGTGCATGAGTGCACATCTGTTCATGTGTGGGCAGCATATGCATGTGTGTGCATGTGTGCATGTGTAGATGTGCCAAGTAACTGCCGTCTTAAACCAGCAGTCTGCATGCTACAGACTATAGTGGGTCAGGGTTAGAAATTTCAGGTAGAAAATTCTGACTTGTATGATTTAAGGAGTCATTCCACAGTCCCCAGCAACCACCCAAAGGCCTCCACATTGTGACCCTTATCTCCTACACACTTGATTCTCAGGTGGTGAAAAAACGTGACTCTTGCCCTACAACCACACCATATACTTAAAAAAAAAAAAAGATGTTCTATTTTGGGATTATCTTTCGTCCGATTTAGACCTAACCACAGACTGTAAGCATTTGTCAAGGTTAGCCACTTCCAATGCCAAGCAGGAGACAACATAAATCAAAAAGTTAACATCGAAAGGTTTCCACGGAGCCTGGAGGAAAACCAAGCTAAAAAAGGTGACTGGGAAGGCTGGCTGGGAGCGGGAGATAAAAACTGTGTTGTTTAATTTTCAAAAGTTCACGGATACAGGAGAAAAGCAGATGCGTTAGGAGGACACCTCGGAATGCATTGAAAAAATAAATGTAACAACACATAAGCAGGCTGTTCTCATTCAAATCCTTCTCTCCGTGCCTGAGTTGGTATCTTGGCCACATTTTCAGGCGGTAAGGAAGGGCGAGCATGGCCATGCCCTTACTGTTTTAAAAGG